>NW_026850619.1:0-208747 GCF_030913465.1 Colletotrichum navitas | reverse complement strand
TTCTTATAGTTTAACTTCCTTAATTAGGTAAGTAAGTGCTTTAGGATATATATTAGAGAACTTATAATAAGAAAGGTTAGGCAGATAGGAGAAGAGATAGGGAAATTAGCAGATAGAAGGATATATATATGTTTTATTGTTATTTAAAGACTTAGAGAATAAAACTACTTCTAGTGGTTTCTTCTCTTCTATATATAATAAATAACACTTACTAGATCCTTCTATAATAGTATATATTAACCCTATATTATATATATATTAACCCTTTATAATAGTTATAGTTATATAGTTATTAGTGGTTCTGAAACCTTTGGCTTGTTACAGATTCGCCGGATCCGGTTTCACTTGTTTTGCCTAAGTTAGGCAACCTTGTTTAAAGTACCCTAGGCTGTATTGTATCGTTGCCTTGACCTTGACCTTGTTGACCTTATTAATGCGCTAATACTCTTAGAGGCAAGGCACTTCTAAGAGAGTAACTCTTAATAGGTCTATATAGGTCTATTAGGTTATATATAAAGTATATCTCTATATAGGCAACTATTATATCCTTATATATATATATTTTTATATCCCTTATAGTAATATTATAATAAGGGTTAGGGTTAAGGTTAGGGTTATATCTTCTTATAAGCCTTATATCTAAGTCTTATTACTATCTAGTATCTCTTAGATTACTATTATAGTGTCCTTTTTAAACTAAGGCTATACTCTTAAGGCTATATTAAGTAAAATTAAAATATTTTCTTTAAACTTCTTTATAATAGCTTAAGTAAATACTACTTTTTTATTAATCTTATTTTAATTAGGTATATATTCTAATCTATTATCTTTATTAGGTTTAGGGTTTAGGTATAGAGAGCTTAGTAAGGTTAGTTACTAAGGTCTATTTCTAGGGCTTTACTATACTACTAGATACTACTAGTAATCTTAATTAATATTAGTTATTAGTCTTAAATATATAAAATATATTAGTTAGTATTATTAGTCTATATTTATATTCTTAATATTACCTTTAGTACTAGTATTACTATTATACTTAGACTAGTTTTTACTAATATATCCTTAGTAAATAGTATATAGCTTTACTTAATTAAGATAATAAAGTAAAGTTTAAAGTTAAGTTACCTAGAAGTAAGTTATAGTATTAATTTAGGCCTTATTTATTAAGAAGATATCTATATATATAGTTAAGTAGTCTATGTTAAAGACAAATAGGCTAGATAGGCTAAGCATAGGTTAAGTATTATATAACACTAAATAAGCAGGGTGTATAGTGTAAGTACGTAGGGTACACAAGAGGATTACATGCTTAGAGGGCGCATAGAAGTAAAGCAAGCGTGTACACACTAGGAATACTTAGGGAAAAAGAGAAAGAAGAAAGGAGGAAGTAGCTTTTAGCTTTAGTAATACTATATACCTACCTTTACACTTGTAGTATATACACTTATTACCCTAGTTACCTATTATTATTTAATAGTCTAAAAGCTTTACTTAGATAACTAGCCTAATAAGTAATATACCTATAAATACCTATTATATAACCTAAGAGGTAGCTATGCCTAAGTATAGTAGTAGTAGTGCCTAAGCTATAACTAACTTAATTAGTTGTCTTTTACCCCTTTTACTTATAGAAGGAAGCACCTTAAGGAGCTATAGCTTGTCCTATAGACTTACTATATTAGTAGAAGAAGAGTAATAACTAAAAGAGGAGCTTAAGATTACCTATAGGGAGACTTGAATTTATTATTAGTGTAAAGAGCTCTTGTAGCTCTAAAGTAGTAGTTATACTTCTAATACTAGAGCTAACTACGTAATAGGCGTAGATAATAAGCTATTACCCTAAGACTAGAGTAAGGCTTAAGATAGCCTAGTAATTCTCTTAAGCACTAAACTAGATAATAGTTTACACCTATATTAACCTTTGTCTTTCTTTATACTATTATATAATAAAGAATTATATAGAGACCTCTAGGTCTTCTTGTTTAACTACTATATACGCTTTATACTATATATAAAGTAGTTTTATAATAACTATAATAAGATAGTATATATAATAAGCTACCTTAAAGGCTATATAAAGAGAAGATAAATAAGGTATTTAACTAAGGAAGAATATAGCTCTATAGAGTAAGTAATTAAGGTATAAAGAAATTTTAAAGATTTCTTATGTAATAAGCTTTTAGACCTAGGTAGCTATATAGTTATAGTAACCTTATAGCTAGACTACTTCTACTAAAGGCCTAACTAAAGCCTTAACTAGTTCCTTATAGAATATAAAGTGCTAAAGATAAAGCTACCTTATACTATTCTAGAGAAGTAATATATTTTTTCTTTTTTAACTAAGCTATAACTAAGCACTTAATAAGCTATTAGCTTATAGCTAGTGCTCCTAAGGATATATATAAAGTTAGTTTTACTAGTAAGGTATATAAAGTAAGCTACTAACCTTTACTATTAACTATAATATAGCTAGTATAACGCTTACTTTACCTAAGTAGCACCTAAGTAGTGTAAAAGAACTAACCCTACTATTATACTTAGCTCTAATAATATAAGCAAGTAGATAAGTAGTAAGGTATACTATAACTATAATAAGTTAGGGTATATTATAAAGAACTACCTATAAGTAGAGAAACTATAGGGTATATACTATGCCTATAAAGTATAAGGCTATTATATAAATAGGTGCCTAGAGATAAAGTATAGAAGATATAAAAGAAAAGGGTATATATAGTGTAATTACTATAAAGAAGTAGATAATATAAATAGTATACTAGTAGTAGTAATAAAGGGAAAACAGTAATAAGGATACTATATTAAGATCTTACTTATATTATAGAAGAGTACTATATAGGCAGTAATAAAGGCACTTATTAACTTAAGATTAGAAGCTAATATAGTAAGCCTAAGTATACTTAATACTAACTACCTACTGTAAATATATCTATCTACTCCCCTAGTTAACATAGATAATAAGCCTCTCTTAATAATAAGAGTATACTACTTTTATATTAAGGCTACTAATAGTATAAGAGTAGTAAAGTATTAACTATACTACTTTATTATAGTAGACCTATAGTACCTAACACTTATCTTAGGCATTAAGTAGTTATAAGAGGTAAACCTAGTAGTTAACTAGTAAGTAAAGTACTAGTAATACCTCTACTATAAACAAGACGTTAGCCTTATTAAGTTAAAAAAGGAATTCTATATACTATAAACTATAGTAATAGTGCTAACGCTATATATTATACCTATAGCGCCTATATAAGAAGGAAATAATAAGCTAGAGTAGCATAAGTAGATAGCTAAGTATATAGACTTTAAAGAACTATTCTTAGAAGATAAAGCGCTTAGCCTACTAGAACACTCTATATATAAGCACTATATTAACCTTAAAGAAGGTGCTAAGGTGCTATAGGGACTAATCTATACGCTATTAGAAAAGGAGCTTAAGATACTTTATAAATACCTTAAGAAGGCTAAGGCTTAAGGCTAAATTAGGCTATCTATAAGTCTAGGAGGGGCACTTATCTTATTTATCCTAAAGAAAAAGGGGAAGCTATAACTTTACGTTAACTACTGTACACTAAATAAGGTTATATAAAAGGACTAAATACTACTACTACTAATAAGTAAAATCCTTAACTAGCTATTTAGTACTAAGATTTACACTAAGCTTAATATTAAGAATATATACTATTAGATATATATACGCGTAGGTAATAAGTAGAAGATAGCCTTTTATACCTAATATAGCTACTTTAAGTATTATATTATACCTTTTAGCCTAGTTAATACACTAGTAATATTCTAATTATATATTAATAAGGCCCTAGTAGGCCTAGTAAATATAGTATATATTATGTATTTAGATAATATTATAGTCTATAGTAGTAAACCTAAAGAGTATAAGGACTATATATATAGTGTCTTTATAAGGCTAGAGTAGTAGGGGCTCTACCTTAATCTAAGGAAATATAAGTTCTATAAGACAATAATTAGGTTCTTAGGATTTATAGTTTTAATAGAGGGTATCTTTATAGAGCAAGGGTATATTAAGGCAGTTACTTAGTAACTACTACTGTATAGTATTAAAGATATTTAAACATTTCTTAGATTTATAGGGTTTTATAGGTAGTTTATCTAGAACTACTCTAAAATAGTAGCACCTTTAACTAATAAGCTAAAAGGGAACTAGAGAGAGGAGCTATATTTAGATTTTACAGTAGTTATAGTGTTTAAGTAACTTATTATAGCCTTTACTAAAGCGCTAGTGCTACACTATTTTAACGTAGACCTACCTATAGTAATCTACACTAATATATCTAAATTTACTATTAAGGTAGTGCTTATATAATAGTATAAAGGGAGGTAGTATCCTATTACCTTCTAATTATATAAGCTATAGGAAGTAAAGATATACTATAGTACTAGTAATATAAAGCTACTAGTAATTATTAATAGCCTATAGAACTAGTAGTAATATATTAACTATAGTAGGAAAATAGTTATAGTATAGATAAATTACTTTAACCTTTAATTCCTAGATATAAAGAAGTGCTTTAACCTAAGACAGCTACACTAGCTTAATAACTTAGTAGTATATAATATTAATATTAAGTTTAAACTAGGCATATAAAACCCTATAAATAGACTCTTAAGAAGGCTAGACTATACAGTAGGTAATAAGGAGTAGCTACTAAGTAGTAAGGTAAAGGTAACATTAGTATAGCTATAGTAGGCAAAGGTAAAATAAGAACCCCTTTAGGTTATAGTAATATTACTAAGGCTATATAAGAGAGGTATATATACAGAGGGCTAAGAGATAGTAAAGGTAAGCGCCTAACCTTAGCCTAACTAGTTAAAAAGGACAAACTAGGGGGTATAGTAAAAGCTATACTAGAGCAGTAATAAAGCAGAGGGTTAACTACTTAAGCCTATTACTAAGGCTATAAGTTATAAATTATATATTCTATAGAGGAGTAAAAATTAATATAACTCTAAAACAGTAGACAGTAAAGTAAAGCTAATAATTACTATATTACTATAACTTTAATAGGGGGACACCTTTATAAAGGAAGAGCAGTAGTCTAAGAGGTAAAAGCGTAGTAATTAAGCTAGGCCTATAAAGAGTAAGGGCAGTAAAGAAGCCTAGTGTATTAACGCAAGAGGTCTCTTCTATAAAGGGATATAAGTCTATATACTTTAAAAAGAGAAAATAAGGAGAAGGATCCTAGAAGACTACTATAATATAGAGTATATAGGACATCTAGGCGTTAGCTATATAATATAGCTACTATAGAGAAGCTACTATTAAAATAGACTATAGAAGGATATTAAGGAATATATTAATATATATATAGTATACTAGAAAATAAAGCTATAGTATTACTACCCTTATAGCTACTTTACTTTACTACTAATACTAAAACGCCTATATATAGAAATATTAATAGACTTTATTATAAGGCTTTTGCTATTAATATTACTACTAAAGAAAAAGCTATATAACACTATCTTTGTTATAGTTAATTAGTATATAAAATATAGTATCTATATTACTATAAACTTATACTTTACTATAAGTAGCTTAGCTAACTTACTATTTATAAAGGTATTTATAACTTTTAAAACACCTAAAAGTATTATCTTTAATTAAGGTATACTATTTATAAGTAAGTTTTAGGTATACCTCTACTACCTCTTAAGAATAAAGTAGTGTCTAAGTACTATATTCTACCTATAGACTAATAGGTAGACTAAGAGGTAGAACTAGAATATAAAGCACTATCTTTACTGCTTCTACACAAGAGACTAAGTAGATTAAGTGTAATAACTTTACTTAGCTTAATTTATATATAATAACGTATATTACTTATTTATTAGTATATCCTTAAACAAGGCATTAATAGGCTAAGACCTACCTCTGCCTATAGATATCTTAATAGTAGAGGTAGCACTAGCTATAAATATCTTAGTAGAAGAAAAGGTCTAATAACTTTACACTAAGAGAGCTAATCTAGAGCTTATACTATATAAGGTAAATATATAATAGACATAGGTATATAACAAGAAAAGGACACTAAAGAGATTTAAGGTTAAAGACTAAGTACTACTATCTAGTAAAAATATAAAGTAAAAGTAACTAAGTAGTAAACTTATAGATAAGTAGCTAAGCCTTTTTTATATACTTACTATAGTTAGCTCCTATAGCCTAGCTTACTAACTTAATACCTCTACTTACTACTATATATATAATATTTTCCCTATATCTCTACTAAAGCTATTTAAGAGCAAAGATAGTAAAGAGCCTAAGTAGCTATAGCTATATAAGATAAACACTAGGCTACTATATAAGGTAGAGAAAATCCTTAACTATAAGGGACTAAGGTATAATAGGTAGTACCTTATCTAATAAAAAGGATATAGTAGTAAAGAAGACACTTAGGAGCTATAGTATTATATTAAGATAAAGTTACTTATTAATAAGTACAAGAAGCAGAGGAGTAATATAATAGTAGTATTAAGGGCCTATAGGCTAAATAACTAAGGCCTATAGGCTAAGGTATCTATAACTAAAGAAAATAAAGCTAAAATAAGTAACTAAAGTATATATAGGGCGTAGGTAATAAGCTAAAAAGACTATCCTAGGATAATATAAGTAAGTAGCTTACTTAGTACTATTACTACTAGAGGGCGTAGTACTACTATCCTCTTTATTATTAGCTTTAGTGTTAGCCTTAGCCTTAGCCTTAGTAGTAGTATAGTTAAAGTATAGCTATACCTTCTACTAGAGGATAAAGTAGTATTATATATATATTAGTAATAAGTAGTAAGTAAGTAGCTTATAAGTAGTAAGGAAGAAGTAATATATATAAGCTACTATAGTAGTAATATTCTTAATAGCTATAATAAGGTAGCTAGCCTACTCTTTATTAAAGAGGGGAGTAGTAGTAGCAGCGCTAGTAGTACTAAGCATAAGTGTGTCTAAGGGCATAGCAGGGGCAACTAGAACAAAAGGCATAGGCAAAAGCACTAGGGGTACAACAGGGGCAACAGGAGGAGGCACTAGGGGTATACTACTAGTAGTATATACTACTATAAGTATATACACTATATTATTACTAGTGTTATAGAATATAGTTTAAAGCTAGGAGAAATTAGCGTATATAAACTAGATAAGTAGTAAAGGAGATACTTATAGTAGTAGTATTAAAAGTATCCTTAGTAGATATATCCTAGGTGTATATAGCCTAGTTAAGTACCTAGTAATAGCCTAAGAGCAAGGTAAAGATCTAAGTAATAAGTAAGCAAGGTATAAGTAGCACTAAGGATATATAAGGAGAGGTTATATAAGGCCTAGGTATAAGTGCCTACTGTTAGTATAATAAGTATATTATATACCTTAGCCTAAAAGAAAAAGTAAGTAAGGAATAAGTAGTAATAATAATAAGATATATTACCTTAGTTAAAGTAGTATTTAGTAGCCTTGTTAGTATAAAAGTAGTATATATAGGGCGTATAAGGTATATTATATACTTTACTATACTTATAGTGTATATAGCCTTTCTTCTTAGTAGGCTTCTATATAGAGTTAGTAATAAATAAAAGCAGTAAGTAAGTAGCGTAGAGTATACCTTTATACTACCCTTAGGGGTAGTAAGGCTAGTCTTTAGAAGACCCTTAGAGAGGCCCTTAGGGGGCTTAGGAGGACCCTTAGGAGGTACTATCTATAAAATAAAATATTAACGCCTAAGTAGTAAATAAGTAGGTAAAATAAGTGTATAACAGTAGTTAAGTAAAAAAAGAAAACAAGTAAGTATTTAAAATTTCTATATAGATATTAGCGTAGGATTATAAAATAAGCGTAGAAAGTACTATAAGTGTATAGCGCTTATAAAAAAAATAAAGTAAAGAAAAGTATAAAATACACTTCTACCTAGACATAATAATAACAAGTTAGTAAGGCTAGTAAGCATAGTAAAAGTATAAAGAAAATAATAAAATTATAATAACAAAAGGAAGAGGATTTATATAGTTAATTTAGGTTAAAGAAAAGAAAAAAAAAAGAAAAGAAAAATAACTATAAGGAGTTATTTATATAGGCCTAGGGAGGCCTAATTTAAAGGGAAAGTATATCTAAAATAGGAAATTAAAAAAAAGAGAAAAAGCCTCTTACGCCTACCTAGGTTTAAATAGGAAACTAAAAGAAAAAGAAAAAGCCTCTTACGCCTACCTAGTTTTATATAATAGTAATAATACATAAGACTAAGTAAAGAAGTTATAGTAACACTATAGAAAAGGGAAATTATATAAAGAGGATATATAGTAATATAGTAGTATATAAGGGGCCACAGGAGCTTATAGCGCAGTAGGGTAGTAGAGGAAATAGCACTAGAGCTAGCCTACTCTAAAGAGGCTTCTAGGACAGAAGCCTAGAAGAGAAGGGCACTATATTAAAGATAAATAGGCTAAATAGGCTAAGCATAGGTTAAGTATTATATAACACTAAATAAGCAGGGTGTACAGCGTAAGCGTGTAGGATATATAAGAGGATTATATGCTTAGAGGGCGCACAGAAGCAAAGTAAGTATATATACACTAGGAATACTTAGGGGAAAAGAGGAAGAAGAAAGGAGGAAGTAGCTTTTAGCTTTAGTAATACTATATACCTACCTTTGTACTTGTAGTATATACACTTATTACCTTAGTTACCTATTATTATTTAATAGTCTAGTATATACTTAACTAAGTTAACTTTAGTGTTTTAAGGGCCTTAAGGTTATTAAGATTTAATTTTTAATTACTAAGGTCTTTTAATACTTTAATTAAGTACTCTTTTAGCTACTTAGGCTAACTTAAGAAAAATAGTATTATTTACTAAGTATTAAAGAATAGTAACCTTATTAGGTAAGTACTAATATCTCTTATTTATAATAATAGTATTAAGGACTTTATTAACTTTAATATTAAGTCTAGTTAGTTTACTATACTTATAAATATTATAGTTTAGTAAGACTAGGCCTATAAGTTTATTTTCTCTTAGTTAAAGGTATTTTTAGTACTACTTACTATTACACTTATTATACTAGTACTAATTAAGATTACCTTTTATAAAACTAGACCTTAAAAATAATATAAGTAAAGTAGGTATAAGGAACTAAAGCCTTAGTTAACTATTAGTTTTAGTTATATTATAATTCTAGGTAACTACTAGTAAGTAACTAATTATATTTTAACTTTAATATTACCTTTAATTATTATAGCTAAGGCTTTAAGCTTTTAAGAAAGCTTTATAACTAGATTAGTAAAATATAGATATTAGTAGTATTTATTATACCTTTAACTATTATATTACCTTAATTAGACCTAGTCTTAGTCTTAAGAATACTAGCCTAGGCTATAATAAGTATACTAATAGTTATAGTATTAGAATTACTATAGTAGTATTAGTATCTTGTCTTTTAACTAATCTAGGCTAATATATACTTTTTAAAGAAGCTAAAGTTTTCTTTTTTAAAAAGATTAGTAAAGGTTATACTTATCTATAAGGCTACTATTTAAATTATCTCTTAGGTATATTACTTTATAAATAGTTTAATTAGTTCTTAAGTAAGTATAATAGGCTTTACTTAAGCATAGGCCTTTTCTTAAATACTTTTAACTTTTAAAATAGCTTTATAGTTATTATTAGGTTATTATCCTTAATTAAAAGGCCTTAAAGTAAATCTTAATATAGTAATTAAGTTAAAGGATAACTTCTTTATTAAGTAGGCTATAGGTTTCTAAGAGGTATTCTTTTAACTAAGCCTAGGTATAAGTACTAGCTTTACTTTTAATAGTTACTTAGTATTCTTTAGGTAAGTACTATAGTAAAGTAGTTACTTTTTCTTAATTAAGGTAACTAGCTAACTTTACTAAAGCTTTATACTTATCTAGGAAGTAAGTAATATTATAGCTATTAAAGATAAGTACTCCTAGAGAACTAAGAGGTAGTATTTTAATAAATACTTAAGGCTAAAGACTATAAAGACTTCTAGTTCTATATTAAAGGTATTCTTAGTTAGTAGTAGTAAAAGTAACTAGCTTAGTTATTATATTTTACTAAGTATAATAGTTATATATAGTAAAAATAAGCTATCTTTTAAGAGGTATTTAACTAATAGTTATTAAAGAAGTCTTATTAGCCTAATTAAAATAGTTAAACTAGTCTACTTTTTTTTTTTTTTTCTATATTTTTAAAGAGGCTATAGTACTAAAGTCTCTTATTTACCCTAGGTCTAAATTAAAGTTAAGCACCTAGGTCTTATAGTATCCTTAGAAGGACTTACTAAGGCTAAGAATAGTCTAATTAGATATATTTAGGTTAAAGTTAAAGATTAAGACTAATAAAGTAGTATTAGGTATTTAGTAACTAAAGGATAATAGTGTATAACTAGTAAAAAGTCTTTATAAAAAGAATAAATATTAGGTACTACTAAAAGCTAATATTATTATTTTTAAAGAGAAGTAACTTTAATTAAGGTAATAAGAGTATTATATAATACCTTTTAAGTATAAAGCTTTACTTATTACTATATCTTCTAGTAAAGCTTAGTATAAATAAGGCTAAGATTAAGGCTAAAGGCCTATATATACTTCTTTATTATAGTCTTATTAATTATAAAACACTATTCTCTATAAGTAAAGATTAGTTTTAACTTAATTAGGCTAATAGTTTTATAAAATTATATAATAGAGAGAGATTTAGTTAGTATAAAGGTTATTAAGGTATTATACCTTAGTCTAAGAAAGTAGGTTCTTAGTAATATAGTTACTATCTTTAGTGTTTCTATATTTAAGTCTAGTTCTTGTTGTCTTTATTCTTTACTATCTTCTATAATAGTAAGTAGCTTTCCCTAATTAAGAGAAAAGAAGGCTAGTATATAGAATTCTTAGTTTTATCTTTTATACTACTAGTAGATAGTACTAATTCTTACTTTCTTTATTTTTTATTTAGTTAAGTCTTTTTTAAGGTTAAATATATACTTATATATCTAATTAGGTTAGTTTTATTTTTTTTCTAGTTTAGTTAGTTCTTATTATTCTTATATTAGTTTTTATTATTTAGTTATTATTTTATTATAAAAAAAGGTTACTACTATATTAGTTATAAGAAGATTAGTAGTTTAATTTTACTATAAGGCACTATTAAAACTAAGTAGGATATTAATATATAAGGCAGTAGGATAACTAGTATATATATAACTAATCTAAATAACCTTGCCTAAAGGTCTTATTACTAGTGTACTCTAAGTGCCTATAAACACAAAGGTAACTTACTAACCCCTATCTAAGAAGATAATAACATTAATTAATAGACCTTAGTCTAATTAGGGCTATAATTTATTAATTAAACGTCTATCTCTAGTTAGTAGTTAAACTTAGTTAGTAATACTATTATTACTAAGTAGTATAGAACTATATATAAAAGGTCTTATTATTTAGTTATATAGTTATAAGGTAGGTAAAGTACTTAATTAAGCTAAAAAGGCCTAATTAAGTATATAAAATTAAAAGAATATTTAAGATTAGTTATATTACTATTATAATAAAGTTATAGTTAAAGGTAAAGGTTAACTTATAAGTGTTAAATTCTATGTCTTGTTTATTTTGTTAATATTAATTAGTATTTAATGTCCTAATTAGGATAATTAAGGCTCTGCTAGCTAGAAAAACACTTATAAAAACTACTTAAAGAAAAACCTAAAATCCTACCCTATTCTACTAGCTAAGTAAAGATCTAGTTTAGTAGTAGTAACACTATTTACTTAAAGGGCACTATTATAGTTAGTATACTATTTAGGCCTATTACCTTTTATATAATACCTATAAATATACTCTTTTTACTTTACCTAGTAGATATAAATTAATTACTTATTTACTTTAATAACCTTATAAATACCCTTTAATAAAGTAATATTATAATACTAGTTATATAAAAATAAGGGCATCTATAAATACTCCTTAGCCTACCTAAATATAGCTTTACTAGTTACTACTTAACTAACATAAAGTTATAATAACTTTACTAATAATTTAGGCACTTATTAGTCTACTGTCTTTATAAGGTTCTTTATAAGGCTAGTTATAAGGTTAAAGTTAAGGCTATTAAGTACTTAACTAAATACTACTATTACTACTAGCTTTATAAGAAGGCACCTTTATAATTTAAATTTACCTTATATAATAACTACTCTTTTAACTATAAGGTTATTATTAATATTATATACCTTAAAGATAACTAACTAGTTCTTTATATTATTAATACTATAACTACTTTTAATATAGTATACTTTCTTTATAATATTTTTATAAAGACTATATAAGAGGCACTTTATTACTACTAGATTAATATTTACTAAAGACCTTTAGACTAAATTATTACTAACGTAGGTAAAAACTTTACTATAACTAAATTTTTATATAAAGCCTATATAATAGGTATTAAAGTTAAGATTATCTTTATTAAGGTACACTATAGTATTAAAAAGGTTAAATAATACTATATAGTGCTCTAATAGGCCTATAAAATTATATATAAAAAGTACCTAACTACTAACTAAGAATTTATCCTTTAGAGTATAGTTAAGGTAGTTAATAACACTATAGGCCTTAATAGCCTTATACTAACCCTCTTAGTATTTAGTACTTACCTTTATATAACTACTAACTTTACTCTTTTACTTAATATTATTTAATAGGTAACTACTATCTAAAAGGCTACTAATAACCTCTATAAGAGCTATATAATATACTAAGTCTATAAGGCACTTAAGGTATATAATAGCCTAAATACCTTTACTATTAAAGACCTACTATTAGGCAGTAAAGTATAAGTATAGTATAAGAAAAGTAAATAGTTTAGCCTATACTACCTACTATTTATTAATAATAAAGATTATACTATTAATATTAATAGCCTATATAACTTTTATTTTATCTTAGTTAAACCTTACTACACTAAGAAAGAAGTAAATAAGCCTATTAATATAAATCTTTAACTTAACTAACCTATAGATACTAACTATACTAGTAAATATATAAAGAATACTATTATTATTACTATAAGGACAAGAAAACCTATCTAAATAGTAGCCTCTTCTTCTCTATAGTGTACCTATAAGTAACTATATAAGACCTTAGTTAATATACTACTATAGAAAATAGATAAGCCCTTTAGTACCTTCCTTTTAGCTAAAGAAAAGGCTAACCTAGTACTTATATAATAACTATATAACTAAGGTATTATTACTATACCTAGTAAGCCTTTTAAATAGTTAAGAAAAAGTAAAATCTAAGGCCTTATTAACTATAGTATATTTAAGATTATTATATATAATCTTTTTATTTACTAAGGCTATATCTTTAAATCTTACCTTATTAATAAAGTTAAAGGTAAAAATAATAAGCTATATAAGAAATTATAACTTATAGTATAAAGTTATAGTAATAATAGTAAAGAAACTTTACTAGTTTAGTTACTTATAATTTAAAGAGCTAGCTAGTATATAATTCTTATACTTACTTTTTCTCTTATAGCTAATAATAAGGTAATATAGCTATAAGATATAATATAGGCCTATATATAGTTAACTTTATAACTTAACTATACTATCTATATATAATTTTCTTTATAGATCTATAATTATTACCTTTAAGGTACTATAATAAAGGTAGTAAAGCTATTATATAGCCTTACTAAAGTAAGTATTTATTAGTAAGTAACTTATAACTACTACTACTATAAAAAACTTAATATAGTTACTACTTTATATAACTTATACTTACTTCTTTTATTTATAAAAAACCTTAACTTTATAATAATTAAGATATAGATAAATAATATAATTAGCTTAACTAGTGTTAATTTCTTTAACTATAAAGATAATAAGCTTACTAAAGTAAAGCTCCTTATAAAATAAAAAATATTACTTATAAAGAATAAACCTTTAGTATTTAATAAAGGAATTATCTTATTAACTTTAGCTAAAAACACCTCTATTATACTTTACTAGAAGGGCTAAGGCATAAAGCTAAGACTTATTAATAAGAAATTACCTATAGCCTAGTAAAACTATATCTAGTAGTATACTTAAAGTATATATATTACTTTTATTTATTAGCCTAAAGTATACTTTAACTTATCTACTATAGCCTAGTATAAGAAGCTAGATAATAAAGCTATTTAATAACTTAACTAAAGAATCTAGTAGTAAATAAATATACTTAACTATAGCTTTACTTTTATTTTTTTAACTTACTTAATATAAAGCTTTTTATATTTATTAATAGATCTTTTATTAATAATTATAACTTAACTTTATAGTTAAGATTTATTATCTTTTTTACTAATAAAGAGGTTAATAATAAGTAAAGTAAGTTTACTTTTTATAATAATATCTTTTATTTTTTATTAACTAAATCTAAATAAGTAATATAAAGTATTCTTATATTAAAAGTCTATAGTATAGTTATAGGTATTAATATAGTATATACTTTTTTTATAACTATTATAATAGTAATAAATAAGCTTAGTAACTTATTAATTTTTACTATTACTTATACTAACTTATACTTACTATATAAGTATTTAGTAAAGTTAAGTATTACTTATAAAAAGCACTTAATAATTAATATTATAGTACTATAATAATTATATAAGTAATATAAGCTTTTTAAGGTATAATAAATCTATAGTAATAATAACTTTACTAATAAGTTTATAAAGTCCTCTTTAAACTAAGCACTTAAGAGTCTTATTTTTTATAATAAAGTAAAAATATAGATAAAAAGATAAGTTATATAAATATAATAAAAAATAATAAAAATAATAAAATATAGAATAATAAGTACTTAAAAAAAATAAGTTATATAAACTATATAAATTAATAGTAGTTAAATTTATTTAATATAAGTATATATCTTTAATAACTATAGCTAAAAAGAAATATACTTAAATAAGATAATATAAGCTTATCTTTACTAAGTAAATAAATAAATAAATTTATAGTAGTATATAACTATAAAAAGTATAATACTTTTACTTTTCTTATTTTATTATATTTTTAGGCTTTTTAAGAGAAATAAGAGCACTAGTGACTTTTACTATATAAGAAAGTTACTAGTGTTAGTATATAGGTAATATAGCTAGAGGCAGTAGGTTATATAATATACTACCTACTAGTAGAATCCTTTACCTTTGCCTATACGCAAGGGTACTACTACACTTGTGCTCCTACTTTACCTTATTAACTAGTTAATAATTAATAACTATAAATTTAACTACCTTTTCTTAACCTTTGTAATATCACAAGATACAGGATCCTATTAATTAACTAAGTAAAAAACCAACAGAAACTTAAGAATGCTAGTCTATTCTTTGGTGACCAAGTACTATACCCACGATACCAGAGTAGCTGAAAAGTAACTAAATGCCAGAGTGTCAATACTGTCGCGATTCGAATACGTCGCTTTCCTCAAATATTGAATCAGTCTCGATACAAGATTTAACAACGGTCGCCAAGGCTTTAGAGCATAGTTTCTCGTTAGGGGGGACAATGTATGTGCAGGCAAAGACTCACTAATGATTGTGCGGCCTGTGACTTGACCGGCACACGCCACAATCTTCCGCGCCGCCCTGGTGGCCAACATCTGCAACCGCTGATCTACCCGCGTGTACAGCACACTAGCAACATAAAAGGACTAGGCCTTCCCCCACTGCGTACCTAACAGTTCCATCCTTCAATTACCTCAATAAGTACAGAGTATTTAGGCTATCTGATTGCTGTTCATCCACAACACAGCATCTGCATCACAAATGCGGTCGCCCTAGTCACTGGCACCTGGAATACTTCTTAAATGGTGCTATCTCTGCTATGGCTTCCTCTCCGGATCAGCAGGCGGGACTGGACGGGAAGAGTCGGGAGGGAATGATTGCCGAATCCATCAAAAAGAACGAAGAGATTCAGAGATTATATCCTCACGTCGATTTCAAGGAGGATGTCATAGAGCCCACGATTAACTTAGCGTTCGATATACAGGTAAACTCATCCCAGATCTCGCTACCTGGCGTACGACTGCATGCCTGACGGCCATTGCCGCGCCGCATCCGGTTCTAACTTGCGCACAGGAACACGTCGACGAGGCCAACCAGAGAAGATACAACACCCTCATCGACGAGATGCTCGAGCGCACTGCTGAGCCAGATCTGGCGGAGAGACTCCTATGGGAAGCAAGAGAGTGTCTTACCGGTTACCCAAGCATCCTGACTCAATTCGATGCCATCTTTATTGGTCAGCGATCGGCTTCGAACGTGATTCGGGAACTGCACGAGTGCATGATGATGAAGAAGGGGGCGGAAAGAAGGATGAGCCAGCAAGTCGAGGGGGGCCAAAACGGAAATGGGCAATGAGACTTGCTGAGTCAGACTGTTGGATCGCTGAAGACCTGGTTCGGTGTGACTATTGTGGAGGGGTTTTATTTTGCACGGCATGGATTTCCCGGCCTCACTGCCGATTCAGGTAGTTCTTGGGCTCATTGCTCAAAATGATTACTCGCGATTGAGGATGCGAAGTTTGTGTTTCTTGATCCCCAGAGCCAAGCAGGCGTGCCGAAGCAATGACACTTCAGTGATGCTGGATATGAATACTTCCTTGCATAGCAACGTTCATGAGAACCATCACAGTTTCCCAAGACTGCCACACATACAAGTAACCTCGCGAGCCTCCTACTCGTTCACTGGTATGAAGAAGAACTAGACGGCTCTATAAGCGTCGTGTCATGTTCGAACATGATGGTGAGATCTGAGGGGAGTTGGCTCTGGCCAACCGGACCCTAGGTTTAATATGTATTATAAGCCTCCCATACCCTTTATGCCTTTTCCCACTCCAAGTCGAAACCTGTCTGCTATCGAACCTTCAACTGGGGTTTTGTCTAGACCATGTTCAATACTGGCTTGCCACTCTTTCATGGCATGACTTTCAGCCTGGCAACTTCCCAGTCCATGATAGCCTCAGAGTCGAAGTAGTTCGACTTACAGGTCTCATCAAGGGAGCCGTTGATCCTGCAACCACTGCTCAGATATGACATACGAAGAACACTGTCCGGCAAGTAGGATAAGTCTTTTGTTCATGGTCTCACAAAGATAGAATCCACGGAGAGTACCTCGGCTCGCCAGACACTTGAGAAGCTTTTGGCTTTCCTGTGTAGACCATGATTTTGCAGCAATGATCGCCACATGTTCCGAGGCGCGCGGCTCGTCAACTCTACGAGCAATGTTCAAGAAACGCCACAGGTAGATTGCCTGGGTCCCCCTTGCCCAGCTTCTACTTTGTCCCCTTTTCCTATACTTTTGATTCCTGTCTAAACGCGCAACACTACGCAGCACCAACCTCCCCGCCCTTCATGCGCTCACAATCCGACAGCCCTCTGCGCAACCCCCGAGACCAGCAGCCCCGCGTTCGTCAGGCTGCTCTTGACGTTACCCTCGACGAACATGAAGGTCGCCGCGACGACCTCGAGCCCGTTCGTCTCGATAAACGCCCGCGTGTCAAACCCCATGCGGTCGACAATGTGCTGCGCGTCGCCGCCGAGCGCGCCTGCGTCACCCTCGTACTCCCTGCGCAGCGTCGCGGCGTCCAACGCCGCCGGCGTGGTGGCGGCGGACGAGTTGACGTGCCGGAGCAAGAGAAACGTGTACCGGGATGGGCGGGCGCCGACGCCGATCAAATGCGCGGCCAGGGGCGCGGGGCCGACGTACGGGGATACGGCGACGGCGCCGTCTGCGTCGTCGACGAGGACGTCGCCCGCGTGGTTGAGCGTCGCATTGGCGACGAGCCAGTGCCGGACCTGGCCGAAGGTGCCGTCGTTGTAGCGCGTGAGGTCCGGGTCGACCATGAGCAGGATGTATTCACCTCGGGATGCGTCGTCTGGCTGGTAAAGGGGCGAGACAAGAAGATTCTCAGCAAAGGAGTCTTTGATAGCGGGCTGCTTGGAGACTCGTGGGGTTCTACTTACTTTGAAATTTGTGGTCACTTTGGGCTGCTCTTGGACTCGGTCTCTATGGAGCCTCTCTGCCGGGGTACGGAGGCTGACGGTAGGCCAGTGCACGCCGAGGTTGTACGGGATCTTCGTCCCTGCGGGGAGAACATCTGGGATGACGTTGTGCTCTTGGAAGGTCTTCGTAACGTCAGTCATGTTGGGTGGTCGAATATCGATATTGAGGACCAACAAATATAATAGGGCTAGTAGGTAAGAGATAAAGTTTAGATTCAGCTTGAAGGAAGGCATTGACAGTTATAACCAGGGGGATCACCGAGTGGTTGATCACCAAAGTCGTGAGGGAACCATGATGATACGATGACGCTTCCATTCCATTACACTGAGACCGACCACAGATGGTGGCACACCAGTGCGGGTAACACATTTTCCTCCGAGTGAAGATGCCATGAGAACATTGCAAAGGAGACATTGTGATTGCCTACCTCATCTCTGTGACAGACATGTTGAAATCTTCCCTGCCAAACTTTCCTTATATAGGGTGGCATACACACACGCGCGTACGATTCTTAGCAGGGCATTACCTGAACCATGGACCCAGCCATGCCATGCATACCAATAAAACCATCTGAGGCTACCGTCTTTCACTTTCCTCTCATCTGAATACCCAGGCCATGGTTTAACAGCTGAAGTTGAGGAAAGATTATGACACTCCAGCGCGTCTAGCATACGAGGGTGGGAATATATCCCTTTTTGGTGCAAGACAGGACCCCCGCCATTTCAACATCACCCGACGGCTTCTCGGGTTTGGCTGTGGCTTCGACCGGCCGCTTTCCGGACGCAACTCCGGTCACGCCTGGTCTCTGGTAATCGGCGATATTGCGTCGAAGGATCGGGCCTTGCAGAACGGACATGCCAAGAGAGGAAGGTCGTCAGCCGCAGCATCGCGCCCTCATTGATCAAATTCGGGGACCCCCCCCCCCCCCTTCCCGCCACCATGCATGCATAAGGAAGCCCGAATCCTTCTGAATCCTTCTAGATTGCAGGAGGGTACCGTACTTGAACGACGAACCCCCCCTACCGTGCAGAAAGCTCATCTCACTTTTTCTTTTTGCACTTTCTGTCCCGCAATCTCCTGTCTACGGAACGGAGATCTTTGATTATTGTAGAAGTCTTGAACCAAGCGGGGGGGAGTTTACGATGGATCGTGGAGAATCATCGCCAACACGGGCTGACACCTGGTCGAAGCACGCCATCGAGGGTTCCGACAACGACCTACATGACGACCCCGAACACCTATCCCACGACGGCCTGGATGAGGCCTCGTCGACTAGATCCCTCTTGGACCCCCACCGCTGCAGACGCACCTCCGCAACGACGACGACGACGGCCTCGTACCTGCTCCTTGCCGCCGTCGCCCTCGTCTCCCTCCTCCTCGGCGCCCTCGCCTCATCAGCCGTCCGCGTCCTCGCGTCTCACGTCCGCACCGCCTCCCCCGCCACCGCCCACCGAAATGACAACACCCTCGCCTCGCCCTTCCACGACCCCGACTCCCCTCCCGTCAGCTTCCTCCACCCAGCCCCTTGCGGCGCGACCCCGTCCGAGGCCCGCGCCGCCGGCTGCCTCTTCGACCTAGTCTCCTTCAACTGGCTGCCGCCCCCGTGCCACGACGCCGAGCTCGCCGCGCAGTTCGAGGCGGAGCTGCGCGCCGCGGGCCAGCTGGCCTGGTACGAGGACGAGCAGCGCACCAGGCCCCTGTCAAGGGACCAGGTCGTGGCGGGGGACCGCTCCGGCGTCTACGTCTCGCCGGGCTACCACCTCCGTCACTGCACGGCCATGTGGAGACGGATGCACCGCGCGCTAATGCAGGGCGGCGGCGGGCTCGGCCGCCTGGACGGGTACATCTGGAGCTACCACCACACAAGACACTGCGAGGAGACGCTGTTGGCGGGCGGGGGGGACGCAACGACACCGGAGCGGACGAGCTGTTCACGACCGAGGTGAGGATCAAGTACCCCGACTGCGGGGTGGTTCTGGAGGGCAATAGGTAGTCTGTAGGAGCCGGGGTGTTCATCAAAGTGTTCAGGAATGGAAAAAGAAAATGCATGCTGAACGTGCGCGATCCGGACGTTTTTTCTTCATGCGTGATCGGGGGTGTCTTCGGGCCTCGCCCCGTCCGTCTGCTCGGAGTCGGTCCAGCTCTGCAGCGACTTTTCCTTCTCAACCCTCCTCTCCTGCCGGCTCTTCAGTCGTTCGCTCCTCGGCCTGTTGTTGTCCCCGCCGTCCCCGCCGCTTCCCGACGACGTCTTCGGCCTGGCGAGCAGCTTCCTCGAGAACGGGACCCGCCAGATATGCGGGCCGACCTCGGTCCCCGTGACGCGGTTCGTCTCGATGACGGTCCTCAGCCTCTTGGCCGCCTCCCAGTTAGACGTAACGGTCGTCAGCCCGGCCCGCCACCCGTACAGGAACGAGCTGACGTTCATCGCGTTCAGCCCGGACCCCTTCCGCCCCGCCGCCAGGGCGACCTCCGGGAGCTCGCCGCGGGCCACCATGCGCCGCGCGTCGTCCCAGGAGACGCTGCCGACGATCTCGATCGGGAGCTGCAGGTCCGCGGGTACGGGATGGGCTGAGAGCTTCTGCAGCGCGGCGATGCGGCGCACGCGGTCCGCCTCGGCGGCTTCGGGCGTACGCGCGTTGCCGCCGCCTACTTCGTCCTTGTCGTCGTCGTCGTCGCTGTGGTGGCCAAAGATGATGCGCGTCCGCGCCTGCTCGGAGTCCGTCCCGATCCCGTACACAATCTTGAAAAACGTGTCGGCCGCCTCCTGCGTGCACACCAGCCTCCGCCCGGCCAGGGCCGGGTACAGCGTGTTCGTCAGTCTCGGCCCGTTCTCCACCTCGTCCGTCGCGTCGATGCAGTGCTGCTTCGACCGCAACAGCGCCGAGCCCGGATCAATGGCCATGTGACTGAAGTCGGACGACAGCGCCATGAAGACGGAGCAGTCGACGTTAAGCGTCGCCGTGAAGTCCTTGAAGTAGTCCATTTGGACGAGGTTGGCGATGGCCTCGTCCAGCGGCGGCGTCGGGTCTGTCAGGATACCGCCACCGCCATCGCCGGGCCCTTTGTTGGCGGTCTCAACGACGAGTTCGACGTCGTCGGTGCCCATCTTGCGCACGAGTCGGAGCAGGTGGTCGACCGCCACATTCTCACCCTCCCTGATACGCGACATGAGGATGCACACCCGGGGCTGGCGGTAGTCTTGGTACGACGTCCGCGCCGCCGAGACCAAGTGCCTCGCGAACTTGGCTACCTCGATGCTGTCCTCCGTCTCATCCCTGAGGATCTCTAGCATCGCGTCGTCGGCACCCTCGTCTGTAAAATCCTCGTCCCAGTCCCATCCAGCGTCGGCCATCTCGTAGCACAGCCTTCGCTCCGTTGTCGTGACGACCTTGATCCATGCGCCGTTGGCGACGAGGTCGATGACGGCGTTTACGACCTTCCCCTGCTTTGTCTTATAGGGCAGTTCCCTTCGCATGCCTGTCAAATCGGAGCAACGCTTGGTGACCTCCCATACCGTCTCGTAGAACTTGTGATTCGACGCGTCGAGCCTCAACCGCATCTTGCTGTCGAGCGTCTCGAGGTCCGCCTGGTCGTTGGCGTCTGCGTTGTACGATTGCACCATCTTCTCCAGGTGCTTCTTTTCGGACACGATGAGCCGTTCGAAAAGACCGAGTCCCGGGACGGCCTGGTTCCACGACAGGGGCTTGTGACCCGACGCCGGGCGTCTCTCGATGGCGGACTTGAGCTGCTCTAGCTCGTCAAGGATGACCGTGATGCGGTTGATGATGAACTGGCATTGCTGTAGCAAAGTGGTGTCGGGATCCGGCCCGAACTGTGGGAAGACTGCCATACCAGGTGCCTTTTCGTGGCAAGC
Organism: Colletotrichum navitas; assembly: GCF_030913465.1. Lineage (NCBI taxonomy): Eukaryota > Fungi > Ascomycota > Sordariomycetes > Glomerellales > Glomerellaceae > Colletotrichum > Colletotrichum navitas. The sequence continues at coordinate 186,773 of NW_026850619.1, read as the reverse complement.
CCTAACTCCGAATGTTGAAGTCTCCAGGCCCGGGGACGAGGGACAACACAGACCCTTTTGTGATTAAATGATTTTCGTACAGACGTTTCTCAATGGATTGCCTCACGTGCACCTCTGCTGGGTGAGACAGAGGGGGGGGTGGAGAGAATGAACAGGCGGCAATGACCCAGATTTTGGGAGAGCAGGGCGGCGACCGAGATTATGGGAGCCTGGGAGTTCAAGGTCGTAAGAGACGGCAATTAAAGGATGAAGGAGCCTCCCAATTTCTTGCTGGCTTAAGCCCACGAGAGAATGCATGTAGTCGGCAAGATATCCGTTGCGTGTCGTCCAAGATGTTGAGAGGCCTTGCACCCTAAGTCATGATTAGCGAGTGATTTTCTTCTATCTTGGCAGATGGTTAAGAGTGTGGCAGGCACTAATTATACCCACCCACCAAGGAAGAAATCGGTGTTCTCGAAGATAACCGCAGCCGCTTCACTTATACACGTGATAAACACAAGAGTACGCATCGTTTGGACGCCCTGGTGCAAGGAAAAACAGCAGTACACCGTGGTAAACCCGCCAAGGCACGTGAGCCAAAAAGCGTCACTTTTCCATACAGGTGGGGCACCAACGCGGGGCCGAGCGCCGGCCTAGGCCATAGCAGGTCCGCGGCCCCAGCGAGTCGCGAGCAGGCCGGTTAATAGAGTCAATACATACCACATGGACAAACAAGCGATTGGCAGCGGACTGACAGTGAAGGCGGAATACCTCAAACTTTGCATTGCGCTTATCCTCCCCGTTGCCGTTGGTTCCCCAGTCATGTTCATTAAGAGCACCGCCTGTCGAACCTCATTATCCAATATGCCATGCACCGCAGCCTACAAAGTCTTTGTACCCGAAATTCATGCGATCCGGCGCTGTCGTCTAACCAAAGGACAGCAAGGTATAATAATGCCTCAATCCAATGCTTCCTCCCGAACAAAGCGTACCAGCTTAGAAAACAGTTCCATCGCTATCGATGAGAATGGGTGGCTCCTTCGTGTTTGGTCGGCTGTACTCGGCCATCTCTCGCCCGCCCTAAATTGTTGTCAGCCAGAGTCTCGCCAAAGTCGCGTGTTGTTTTTGTTCTTTTCAGAGGGAGGAGGTGAGCTTACCTTCCAGCTACCAGCTTCCAGCAGTTGAGCCAGAGTGAGCTCGTTCCCGTTCAACTCATTCTTCAAGTATTTATTGACCTCGACGCAAAGCTTGTCCAGGAAGCCGACCGTCACACCACGCCACTCGACAATCACATCGTCGCTGGGATCGAACATGGGCGCCACCTCCACCGGCTTGACGCCCGCCTTTTTGCAGTAGTCATCGTAGTGTTGAAGACCTCTTTCCGTGTCCTCGGGCCGCAGCGTGAGGACGCCCAGGTCAATGAAGAGACCGCCGTTGCGGTACTCGGGCAGGCCCGTCAGCAACTCGACGCCTGCAAAATGGACCCGGAGTAGGGACTGCATGGGCTGCATCAGGCTGTAGCAGAGCCACTGCGTGAGCTTATGGAACGGCAGGATGGATTCCCACGCGGCGGTCGAGTTCTGCGCGGAAGGCGGGAAGGGAGAGAACTGCGAGGTTGTCGGGCTCTGCGGCGGCTGCGGCATGGACTGGCAAGGCCAGGCGTCGCCAAGGGACACGCCGTTGATCGAGGTTCGGGACGGCGGCCAGATCGGCATGAGACCATTCATGAGAACACTCCACAGTGTAGGGAGAACGACGATCGGCATGGAAGAAGCCTGCGTCGAGGGATGTGACATCAGGTAGTCTGGGCGGCCGGGGTTAGCTTCCGTACTCGATCGACGACTGTGAACTGCAAACAAACATACCAACCATGTTGCCCGGCCGGCCATCCTCGCCAAAGTACTCCTTCTTCTCGGTCAATGCATCCGCCAGACGCTGGAGAAGTTGCGTTCTGCCTTCAATTCCAGCCATTTCGTTTCCAGGCTTGGACTGGAGGCCCGCTGCCATCTTCTCGACCGTCAGGTTACGCAATCCCTCCTTATCGACCTGATATTTGTTCTTGCTGTCGCTGGAAAAGATACCCTGGCGAAATCATTAGCAGGTGCATTGGTAGCCAGATGGAAGGCTCTCCATGGACCTACCGTCTTGAACATTTCCAAGCTTGCCACTGCGATTCCTTCTGACCGACGATATACGCGTCCGTTCTCCGAGCTCTTGTAGCTCCACTTTGTGCCCGCGCCGGCATCTAGCAGCACGCTGACGAGGAAAAGATCGATCATGCGGCGGCACTTCTCGGTGTTGTCGACGTCATCGGGAAACGTAGAAAGAAGTTGAGCGATGCGGTCGCGCCCACCGACGCAAAAGTGCTGGTGTCTGCCGTGGCCGGGGATCGTGTTGAAGGGCGCATCGTAGTCTCTCTGGTGGTACATTGTCTGGTGAGTATACTGTGAAAAAGCAAGGAACTCGGACGAGAAACCACACAATGGACGCGGCCACACGGAACGGAGAACAAAATACCTTGATAATCTTGGAGACAAATGATACGACGTTGGGGAACTTGTTCATGTCCACATCGAAGTGCTTCAACTCATTCCGGAGGGCCTTCTCGGTGACGATCTTGCTTCGTTCTCTAACGGATCCCAAGCTTCGGAGGTATCCTGCGGGATCGAGCTGCGGGTCGGGGGGACGCGGCAGGTCAACCTTGGGTAAGGAAACGGGCGACAAGGGCGTCATAGGCGTGCCGGGGACGGAACTGTTTCCTGACATTCTGTTTACGATGGCACTGCGCGGTGGTGGTGATCTGATGCTGGATGTACCTGAGTTGATGCTGGCGTTTGACGTCTTGATGGTTGGCTTGCTCGAGGCTTTTGGCTTGCGGGAGAACAGGCCCATTTTGGGTAAATGGGGGCGGTCGCCGGCGGCGGAGGGGCTCGACAGATAGCGGTTTGTGGAGTCGTGTGGAGGGGTTCAAGCGGTGCTGAGCTGGCCTGGAGTTACTCGCCCGAATGAATGCGAAGCTTCCGAGTGGTCAGCTGGGGCGGTTGGTAGGGTGGTAGGCTGTAACACAGGTTGTGTTACTGGCGGCGGTCACCGAGGCCGGGGGGCTCCGAGCGTGAGGGGAAGATGGCAGGCGGGCTCCTAGCTTCACTCCGCGACGAAGCCGAGACGAGGAGCTCTGAGACGGATGGTAAGACGCAGCAAGCAGCAGGGAGGAAAGGGGGAGAGGACCGGAAGATAAGAAGTCGATGTCCTCTCAGGAAAGCTGAATAGAAGCGGCAATTTGGCTGCACCCGCGGAGAACAACTACAGTCAGACAATGACTGGGCTGGAGCAGCAAGCGAGCGGTGATAGTAAAGTAGCGGGCACCTGGGGCTGGTTGCACCGCGCAATGACCAGACCCTCTCTCCTCTTTCTTCTAGTGGTGCTGGGGGGGGGGGGGGGGGTCGTGATTGTTCGGGGGGGTCTCTGGGTTCAGGGACCGATTCCCTTATTGGTGTTAGAGTTCCCACCGACGTCGATCTGGATCAGGGATAACCGCTGCAGCGAGACGAACTGCTTTTGGTCTGGTTAGCTCGAAAAATGTCAAGCCACTTTTAGCCATTCCTACTCCACCATGCCGGACACAGACAACGGGGAAGGGGAAAAGACACGCATTCGACCGGAAGAATGCGCAAGTGAGGATCGGGGCTTTTTGAGGATGTGTGAAAGGTATGCAGTGGGGCGGGAGATAATGCAAAGATGTGCTGACAAGGCAAAGTAGAGCAAATTCCCCATGTTGGACAGAAGAGCTGCAGCGGTGCATCTAAATCTGGATTCCCATCTGCCCTTATTTCTGGTGGTTTGTCCGACTGCTGAGGTCGCGCAGTCTCGGTTGTACAGCAGGGCTAGATGGGTGGCCTTGCTGTCCATGACGCAGTGCAGCCATGGTGGCGGTATTGCCGGGACGCCGGAGGGGAATGGAAAGCCATATACATGGCGGGTTTGAAAAGGGTGTACGAGGGGGTGACAGAGGGCGGAGAAGCTGCAGCGGAGAGGGATTTATTCACTTACTGGATTCGTGGTCGTGGAGCTAGCTCCCTTTTCGACTTGAGTCTGGAAACTGGCGGAATATTTCGTGTTCTTGTTGTTGGTCACAAATCGTCAGGAGCGAAGAGGGAAGCGTGCCGGGTCGTCTAGGGAAGAAGGAGTGGCGGGACAGGCGAAGGAGAGGTCTGAGGGCAGATTTCAAGGTCAAAAAGTTGAAATTGGACGGCAAATGTTTGATGTTTGAGGATGGAATCAGAGAGCTGAGAGCTTTGGGTGGTGCAGTGCGGTTGCGGAGGAGGCTTGACAGCAGGAATGCGGACACTGGTAAGCCTGGTAATGACCTTGGCACTGGCCCGACCGGATCTGAACTAGTCAGGCGGGATCTAGGAGGCGTCCAATGTTTGCAGTAGTGGAAATGACGATCAATATGCGGCCACTCTTGATCAGAGCAGGCTGACACAGACATGCGTAGACAGAGGTACGCACGGCAGGGCTGGCCTGGCAAGATGCTGGAGGAAAAAGCAGCAACAGCCGGCGGCACACGATGTCAATGTTTGTTGATCGAGCTCGAACGGCGGGAAAGTGACTTGTCGTGTGAGCTTCGTGTTGGGCCGACGGAGGCTAGCCGCCGTATGGATCGGGGGCTGGGTGGTATTGCAGGTGTCTGATGCCAAGACAATGAATGCAACGAGCGAATTGAGTGCAGCCGGCGAAGCTAAATTGAGGTGCGACCACGTATTCGGAAAGTTGCCGGGTGTGACTGGGGGTGGAAAGGAGAGGGAGAATATTAATGATATCCAAAAGATGCGGAAAGAATGGAGAAAAGTCTCCGTCTCGAGGCTGGACCAGTAACTGAGCTACGAGGCTCGGAATCATGTAAGAAAAAAATATATGCAAAGGGGCAAAGAGGAGAGGGGAGCAACGGTGAAAGCAGCGCAGCGCAAGCCTGGCGTAAAAAAGCTTTGTTGCACGCGGGTCGAAACGAGGCCGAGAACGTGGGGATTGAGATGGATAAGGTAAGGTAAATGAGGTCGGTACCGGGATGATAGAAGATACCGGAAGGAAGGGGTCACGACGTGCGCCGGTGGATCGAAAGCAGAAAGCAGCACAACATAGCACAACAGACAAGAACACAACCCAATAAATGGGACGGGACACTTGGAAGCGACGGGGGATACCGACAGGGACGGCTGACAGAGGAGGAAAGTAGGGACGAAAACGAAAAATAAGGCAAGCAAGGGAGGAGCAGGAGGGGAAGGAGGGAGGTGAATGAGAAGGAGACGACCAAGAGAGAGAGAGAGAGACACCGACTCAGACTCAGGCTAGGAGCCAGCAGCAGCAGCAGGTCAAGGTTGAAAAGCCAGACAACCGAAATACGAACCGAGACATGGAATTAGGATTCCCCTTTGGACAGCCAACCAGTTCCAGTTGTTGGGTAATTGAGTCTAGGTAGGCTGGCAATGGAGATTTTTGTTCGTTACGAGATGAGACGATGGCAATAATATAAAAAGAGGGGCCAGACGACGAGATGTGTAATGCATCGTATCGTATCACATCACGCTACCGAGCTAGGTAGGTAGGTAGGTAGGTAAGAAAAAGGGACGGGATATTATCGACGATATCTACCGTACCTAGGTAGGTACCTATGCGGATGGTGCTGCTGTCCCAATCCGTACCTGTCCGTACCTGCCTCCGGCAATGCCTGCCATACGGTATGCCCCTTTCCTTCCTGACCTTGTATGCCGCCCAGCATCCATCAACAGCTCTCTTTCTCTTCCTCTTTCCCTCTCTTTCCATCGCTCCCCTTCTCTCTCTCTCTCTCTCTCTTTCTCACTGGACCACCGATGCCATGGGCAAACATTGTCTTGCAGATGGGTGGGTGCGAAGTGGACGACGACGTGACAAACCACCCTCCATTCTGAGACATGCTGAGCTCCTCTTGCCAGGGACGGCACGGGAAGGAAGAGGGACAAGAGGGTTCAGTGGAGAAGGCTCGCAGGGAACTCCCGGGCCAACAAACACCGGGGACGTGGTTGGTGTGCATCATGAAGGGGTCCATTTCATACCTACTATGTAGGTACCTAGAGTATATGGCCATGTCCAAGATATCTTGGACATGGGGCGCGCTCAGATATCCACCTTATGATACCTATTGCGCGTGTTTACCCCATAAGTACCTACCTTGGTAACAATCAGGTAGCCGAGAAACGGTTTGATTAAAGCGACTATGCTGTGCCATGCCGTGCCGTCTGATATCCATCTGCAAGCGTCTGCACGCAACTCATGTACCTTGACTACCTAGGTAGGTAGGTAGGTAGTAGGTAGATACCTATGTACATATGTATTTTACTTTCACCTAGGTACTCTGTGTGCGTGTTCATTGGAAGGTGGGAAGGTAGGTACCTAGCTAGATAGTCAAGTAGGTACTCAGCTGCCTGGACATCGGACGGTCTCGCCATGAGCCGCGGCGGTGGGCGGAAAGGAAGGAGGGTCGTGATCCTTGTCTTGTCCCCCGTCTGTGGTCTAAGCTTTGCAATCGCACCTGTAACTGCGGCATGTATCTCGCGATGGCAGGTACGACCGTCCATTTACCGTTCGTACCTTCTTCTGTAGATTTCTGGTAGAACAGTTTTTTTTTTCTTCTTCTTTTCTTCTTTTTCTCGTCCACACGTCGGTTGCGAACTCCTGGTCGTAGCTCTGTCTCCCCCTTACCGTATCTTTCTTTGTTGCAACCGGTGAGCATCAATCATCATCAACAAACACCACCATGCGGATACTCCGTACACTACTGGTCTGAGCACTCTAACCAACACCACCACGACTGCAACCTCGCTGATGATCCGACCCACTGCCGCAGCCGCAAATCACCAACTGATTCAAGTCTCCCTCCACCCAGCCCGCTGCCACCAGGGGAGGGGCTCATCCCGGAATCGCTCCCCGTAGGCCATGGCATGCCACCCCCATTTTGACATTATCCATCGGTCGCGCTTCTCCCTAAACAATGACAACGCCATCATCCACAATGTGCCGGGCTCGACCCTCTTCTCGAATAAGTCAGCATTGCGTGCTTGCATTGCCCACCTCTACACATGACCTACAGTACCATCCATCTATGATAGTGTACGTGCGGTTGGACCTTTGGTCGTTGGCTTGGACCATTGCCGGTCTCCTCCTCCTCCTCCTCCTTTGTCTTTTGCCTGTCGCGGCAACAGACAAGCCAACAGAAGATCCCATGGAAAAATCCGGATACAGAAAAAGTATCCATCGCCGCAGACGCCACATCCACAATGTACCTGTGCCGACGACATGCAGTCGCGCCGCTCACCCGACCCGACCCTCTCAGATTGTCATTGATTTAGCATCTTCTTCGTCCGACTCTGTCCCTGTTTCGGGCCGTGAAAAGGTCATGACACGGCTGCTCAATGCCGACTTGCAAGGTGCATACACTACAGATCGCAATCTCCACGACCCGTCCAGCGATAATCGCTTCATTTTCCCCGCTGGACCATCCCCATCTCCGGTTCGTGGGAAGACTATCTACATGGAGAAGGTTGCTTGCTGCTCACTTGTAAAGTCGACCGCCTAGTCAGCGACCATCGAGACCAATTCATTCCGCTTGTCCGGCCCTGCAGCCAAACATAATGGGTATGGATACAGTACAAGAGATGATTACAGACCACCGATACAGATTCATCCTTACACCTTGCAGGCTGACAAACACGACAGCACAAGCATCAGCAGGGATGCCCCCCACCCCCCGAGAGCCCCGAGGCCCCAAAGGGGCAAGCGGAAGCTCGAATCTTCTGCCAGGTGCCAATCTCTGGGAACCGAAAGACTGGAAGAATGGAAATGGATTAACGGTACCGGGGACCTGGGCTCTGCTCTTTCGCATGGGGGGTGGCAGGTCTGTGTTGCAGTGCAGCCAAAGCCTGCAAGGTACGGGCAATGGCACCGACGCGGGACCGCATATCGCGCTGCACTGCACTGTTGCCCTCACTGCCTTGAGGTGGTGGGCGACCTTCGACTTCACCGTACGGTACTGCGTTACCGCGCGCTTGCACCACATATTTCCTTATCGATGGATAGATGGATGGCGCCTCGCTTCCGGATGGCAACGCGCCATGGTCCGCTGCAACATCCATCGCCGGAATTGTCCGTGTGTTGTACCGAGCCTATTTGGCTCATCAATGCCATCGTTGTGAGATTTCGAACAACGACGGAAGCGTGCAGGTGGCGGCAGGACAGCAACATCCAAGACTCGGTCCCCACGCCCGCGCCATGCCATACAGCTCAGCTCCCCTTTCGGATCTTGGTTCGACGCCGGCAAATCAGCATGAAAGCGACTTTTTATTTTGTTTTTTATTAACATAATCTTTTACATCCTTTTGCCCTATTTCTTTGATACTCCACCAAGCCAAGCCAAGCCAAGCCAATACTCGTCCACCGACAACGATGAAAGCATGGCCAAATACCGCCTGGGATGCACCTACCAATTGTCCCTCGGAGTATCGGCTCGTGCCATTTTCTTCACCGACCTGCGCGAACCCACCGGCGATGCCCTTCGCCGTCGCCCACCCCCTATCACCGAGCTCTGGCCGAGAAGTGTCCTGTGCGAATCTGGGCTTGAGTACGGAGTACTTTGTGATGTAACCTGAAACCTCTCTAATATCCTCGAATCTAGGATGCCGGGCGGTTGGCTTCATGTGAAAGTTGCTCGACAGTCGACAGGTGGTACTATTGGAACTTTGCGGTTGAACTTTTACCATGCATTCGTTCCCTTTGTGACATGTCCAACAGGCCAAGTCAGGCGTGGCTCTGCTCCCGGCTTTCATGACCACCTAAGACATCCGTACTTCTCTGCTTCCAGGATCGCCTCGGGCCTCTTGCACAACTCCCTGCCCGGTGCGTCTTGGGTCACAAAGAGGCTTGATGGCCGATGGGGATACCGCCCTCTCCAAGCACCATTCCGGCGGATCACCTCTGCCTCGTGTGGTGATGCCACGAGGCAGCCATGCTGTGAGCGCGCCAGGTGTGCTTAGGTGCGCCGTCAACACTATTGAGTCTTGTGAAGAGGTCAGCTCGCGGCTAATCCCGCCACTAGTTAGCCTCCTGGCTCAGATGCCGGCCAATGCTAGATCTATAGGCACCTCTCCAGGGCGATGGGCGTGGGCACGGCGTGACAGACGCCACTATCAGCGAGAGAGGAGCTTGCCGGTCCCGATCGGTTGTTGGCGCTCGACAGTGAACCTCATCCGTTGCTGAATCATGGGTGGCGTAAAGCCCCTCGCTCGTGGCATTTACGCCCCGTCGCTAGGCCATGTCTCAGTGTGGTCCAGAATGAGTACGCCTGGGTAATACCGTCAAACTCCAGAGCGAGGGACCTTGAAGGTTTACCCTCTCCCCATTCCTTCTTTCCTTCTGTCCACGTGGAAGTAGCCAACCGCTGGCTGGGCCCCAAATCACAAACTTCTTTGCCAGTTGGTGCGCAAACAGCGCCATCCAAGGTGCCGGCCGGGGTGGCCTCGCAAAACACAACACTTTGGCTGGAGACCTGACCAAACAAATGTAAACATCTTACCTACAGGTATCGTATCTATAGACGGCAAAAGGCAAAAAGGATGGACGATCAGGGAATCGAACCCTGGACCTACCGCATGCTAAGCGGTCATTATACCACTAAACCAATCGCCCAGCAGATGATCTAGCCCGGACTTGAACCGGAGACCTTCAGTGTGCTCAGCTGAGGGTGAGACCTCGAGCTGTTAGACTGACGTGATAACCAACTACACCACCAGACCATTTGTTGACGAGATACGTCGGGTTGTGGTGCTATCAATGGAGGGGCCAAATTGGTGTGGGCGTGAGAAAAAATTTGCAACCGGAAAGCCGCCAGCGGGGGACCCTTGCGGACGGGTTCGGTGTCGGGGCCGGGGGTGGCCGGTGTGGAGAAGCGCCCCGAGTGGTTGCCATCGTGCAAAGATAGAACAAAAGCGGCAAAGAGGATTACTTGGGTATTATGTCTCCTGTCAACAAGAGTACAAATCGGGAATGAAGTGGTGAAATCGCAATTTGCAAACCATCACGAAACAGTCTGTTTACGTCCCGAATATAGCCGCCCCAGTTCCCACACTTTCGGAGGCGGCCGCATAAAAGCTGTGCTTCTCTCTCTCTCCCCCCCCCCCCCCCCCCCCCCCCCCCTCTCTCTCTCTCTCTCTCTCTCTCTCCCAAGCACATAGTCTTTCGTTAATACCACCCTTACAAAAGCGCCCCCCCCCCCCCCCTCCCTCGTCCTCTCTCCTCCGGCCTTTGAGGTCCGCAGCACTTTCGTGGGGACAGAGGTCCGGTGCTGGCCGCGGGCCGGGAGAGAGTCCGTTATATGGCGGGTATCAGTCGGAGCGGAAGCGGTTTGTTCATGACCTGTTATGGGTGTTTTGCTGTTGGGGGGCGTTTATGGCGAAGGGTTGCTGAGAGGGTTGTGTCTGCTTGCGCACTGCGTGCGATGTTGAGAGCGGAGTGGCCTGGGGAGAGCGAAACCCGGGAAAGTTTGTTCACTGGTCCACGGAAGGCATCAGGTAGAGTTGCGTCGCCTCCCGTTGTGTCCTTCACGAGGATCAAACGTTGGTCCTCTTTAATGCATGCCTTTTTGCGATGTGACTATCCAGTAGGCAACCTCACTCGGTGATTAGGCGTGTGTGTGTGTGTGTGTGTGTAGTTCCCTTCTTCTTCTTCTTCTTCTTCTTCTTCTTCTTCTTCTTCTACTTCTACTTCTACCAGCGTCATGTTCACCCTGCTACGTCCCAGACATAACGAACAACAGGGCCCCTAGAAGCTCAGGCAAGAGTTTGGGGGGATGGGGGGCAGGGCTTATCTCTTTTGAGAGCAGTACCGGTAAGTAGGATGGTGTTGGGCCAACGTAGGTAAGGTAAACTGCTTCCCGGTCTCCAAGCTCCTATCCAGCAGGCAAGCCGCTGCCTGCCCGCACCCTGTCTCGCCCGCCTCTCCCCAAAAGAAAAAAAAAAGGAAAAAGAAAAAGAAAATACATGATCGGCTCCGTAGCACATTCCCTCGGGGACAGTGTAACTATAAATCTCGCGTAAACGTCTCGAACTGCTAGGGTAGTCACATCCTAACATCCTAACGATTATGTTGGATTCATCATAGACATAGTGATTCATTGATTCGGAGAGCGGTTCTCTATTATTCCTGTTGTGCAGTGTCCATATGATACATGAGCTGGTTTTTTTTTCTTGGTTTGCTTTTACACCCGTATGGTACAGTGTCTTTTGCTCCTCTCTCCTCGAGTCGGGAGTCTTTGCCGGTCCCCTGTTTTTCTTCTTCTTCATCTACTTCCATATGTTACAAGGGTGAGCTCTGTCTCTGCACGAAAAAGAGATCGGGTGTTTGTCTGTCTCTGCCTCTCATTTCTTCCGCATCTCGCTCCAGAACTTCTGCCTCTCCTGCTCGCCTCTCCTCTCGGCGTACTTCTTGGCGTGCTGGGCCTCGTCTTTGGCACGGTTCGCCTCCATGTAGTTCCCGGCGCCGCCCTTGGCGTCGTGAACGGTCTGCTTAAGGCTGTTGATGATGCCGCTGATGCTGCCGTCCTGGGCGGAGGTCTTGGCAGCGCCGCGGGGGGGCTGGTACGTCGGGCCAGAGTTGGCGGCGGCCGTGGTGATGGTGGCTGCAGCGGGGGCCGAGAGGGGCATGAGGCCGAAGAATTTGCGGAACCCGGCCATGTTGAAGAGCCAGTTCTGAAAGACGCCGACGGCACCGGCGACGAAAAAGTACCACTGGACGCCGGCGGGGAGGAAGGCGGTGAAGATAACGGAGATGGGGCCGAGGATGTACATCATCAGCTTCTGTTGGGCCTTGGCCTGTGGCGTGGCGTAACGGGAGCCGAGCTGGGGGGAAGGGGATTGTACGATTAGCGATACGACTACGAAGAAGGGGAGGGGAAGGGGGTTAAGTGTAACACACCTTGACCATGGCGAACATGGCTATCGGACCGGCGATGGGGAGGAGGAAGAGGGGGTCAGCCACGGTCAAGTCAGAGAACCAGAGAAAGCCGCCCGTCTCCATTCCGGGGACGGGGATGGCGGCGGCGCCGTTCAGAACGCGGAACATGCCGTATCCGAAGGGGATCTGGAGGAGACCCCAGAGGCCGTTGAGAGGGTTCACACCGGCGTTCTTGTTCATGACGGACAGGTCCCGGCGCAGCTCGGTCATGGCGGCCGAGTCGCCGCGGGACATGGCCTCCTGCAGGCCCTTGCGGACCTCCTCGTACTTGGGGTCCTGATGCAGCTTCTGCATGCGGGCCGATGTGTCCTGGGCTCTGAGGAGGGGCTTGAACATGACGAGGCGCAGGAGGATGCCGGTGGCGGCGATGGAGGCCCACCAGGGCAGGCCCGAGTAGACGTGGATGTGCTCAAAGACCCACTGCATGACGCTCGAGGGGCCCCAGCCGAAGTCGAGGCCGAGGGTCTTGAGGAAGCCGATCTGTTCGGGGAGGTCGAGGAGGGCGGCGGCGTCGAGCTCAGGGATGGAGCTCGAGGGGGTGACGGCATCGGCGAGGACCGGTTCAGGGACGGGTGCGGAGGCGAAGGCGTCGTCGGTGGCGGCGGCGGCGGATTCCACCGAGGTTTGCGCGGGAGCTGCTGATGTCGGTGTCGTTTCCGCAGGGGCGGGCTCGGGCTTGGAGTACCAGAGGGAGAGGGCTCGTCTCGTCTCGAGGGAGCCGCCGATGGCTATTGTGCCGGCGAGGCCGCTACCCAGTCTGGAGTTGGCGGGCCTCAGGGCGGTCCATGGCGCGCCGCTGCTGCGCAGGGAGGTTCCGAACTGTCGTCCATCGCCGAGCCGTCTGGGCGACCGGGACATCTGACCATTTGAACGTTAGCGTTGTTGGATGCGACCTGTGCCGCGGTGCTCTCAGCCCGGGACCCGGTTGGGGTGGGGATGATGTTTACAGATTGGCTTGAGATGCTGCTGGTTGCCCTCACCGAGGGGAGGGAGCGCAGGACGCCTCTGCTGGGCAGCATGGTGGGCTGGATATGAAGGGGAGGAGAGAGAGAGGGATGGGGGAGGGGGTTTGTCGGGATTGAAGATTGTCTCTCCCCAAAGTCTCGACGACGACGGATGCGCAGGTTGGTTGCTTCGCTGGGAAATTTTTGGGGGGACTACGGACGCGCCGGGGAAATGTCGGGTCACACTGGATGGTTTGGTTTACAGGCCCAAGCTCCGACTACGTGCCGCGGTCGATGGCCAGGGGGGGGTCAAGAGTGAGGGAGGTCAGCATTTGGTCAAGGTATTGACGAATGAAAGCTGATTCAATCTCGGACTAGGGTCGCATTTCGATTTAACTACAGATCGGCAAATACCTTTTGCCGGCGAAGGAGGGAAAAAAAATCGTCTTGTTTGGTTTTGGTTTGCAAAGCTAGCATGCGTATATACGGATTGCGAGCCTTGTGCTCATCACCGTGACCTGGCCCACCCGCGCTCAAGCCCACACTGCCCATCTAGGGGAGTCACTGCGTTTATTACTTCTGTTGATGCCTTCCATCTTCCTCTACAGAGATGTATGCTTTTTTTTTGTCTTGGCTAAGGTGAGCAGGTTCAAGCCAAAGCGGTCCCAGGGTCGCACCCAGCGGCGGCCTCACATCTACGGCATAGCATAGTCTCTTGCTGTCTTGCAGAGACGGCTCACGGTTGCCACGGGTCGAGACACTTCGTCATCGCTGCAGCATTCAGGCCCTTTATTCCCATCCACCTAGTCATTCCAGACTCGTCAGGTCGTCAAGACCGGTGGTGGGCCTTCGCTGCTTGTCTCGAACCTCCAGGCCGGGGCCAATGGGGTGCGCTCGTCTCCGGGACATCGGGAAGACCTATACGGTACCACGTTAAATCAGGTTCGGATCCATGCAGGTCACAGCATCGTGTGCATGTTGACGGAAGCACCCGCACACGCATACGAGCCACTCGCGGGGTATTCCACCCGTACCTTAGTGCCGCCCCATCCTAGCCTGTAAGCAGCCTCGTGTGCAAACAACTCTCCAAATCCGAGCATCATGCCATTGATGAAGGGTAGAAGCAGGTTTATGGCGGCGCCGCGAACCAGGCCCCAAATCGTGGGTGGTTTGTAGAGGATCACCGGTGAGTTCGACGAGGGAGGTGATTCGGTCAGGTCTTCGCCTTGAGAGTACTGCTCGCTGTCGGACCGAATCGTCACGCCGGACTCGGCGAGGGGGTGCAAATCGTCAGAAGCCATCGTCGAGGCTGGCTTGGAGGGGGTGGAAGGATGATGACGGTGGTGAATGGGGAGGTTTGCCGGGGTTGGGAGACTATGTATGTCGACGACCAGGTTTCCCGAAACTCGGCGCAGGAGAGATGCTGGAACAGGGGAGCTTACGGCCTCACCTCGGAAAATCATCACAGCTGCCGCCGCCTGACCTTCTCCCAGGAACAGCTTCAGCCACCGGAGATTAGATAAGCAAGCAGTGGCGCGTCGACCAACCATGGCGGGGGAGAAGGTACGTACCCTCTCGAGACAAGGTTGAGGTGGGACGTAGAAGGTGGTGCCTTCTCACGTCACAGGGAAGGTGCCAGAGAGCAGAGAGGTACCTACTACGCCTATTACGTACGGATACATCAGCAAAGAAGCTCCAACTGACTGACTGACGACCACTAAAGCTGCCTGCCTGCTAATACTTCCCTTTCCATCTTCACCTCCCGCTGTAGTTCCGACTTTGCAGAGCGCGCAATCTTCAAAGGAAACCATACTCGCTACTTTTGCTCCATACGGGACATTTACTCCCTTGTCTTGCCTCACCTCCCATTTCACATTCCAAACCATCTCTTCTATTACCAAACTTCCCGACTTTCAAGGCACCATCACCACCACCACCACCACTACACTTACTTCAACTTCCCTCACAACCTCGTGTGCCGTCATCATGTCGGGCAGCAGCAACAGCGCTTCGCGCAACAACATCCTGCGAGACTTTAAAAACCTAACGGGCATGCCCGAAGCTCGCGTAAGCAACGTGCATCACCTGGATGATTTCACCCTGCTCACCTCCCCACCAAGTGCACAGAGTACCTTGATTCTGCGAACTGGGACATTGGCCTCGCCGCCCAGGCCTACTACGCCGACCACGACTCCGAGGGTGACGTTCAACCCGCTGCCCAGGCTCAGCCCGGTACTCCTGCTCCCGCCGAATATACCGGTCCCCGAACTCTCGATGGCAGACCCGCCCCGGAGTCTGCGGGCGGTGCGAGCAGAGCTAGCACGGCCAAGAAGGCCGCACCCAAGAAGAAGGGCGTTGCGACGCTCAGCTCCATCGGCGGCGGTCACGCACACGACGACGACGATGACGACGATGACGACGACGTCGACGACAGAGGCCGGGGCGATCTCTTCGCCGGAGGAGAGAAGTCTGGATTAGCTGTGCAGGACCCGTCCCAGGAAGGCGGTGGCGCCAAAAAGATCATCAGTGACATTCTCGCCAAGGCGAAGGCGTAAGTAACCAATTCCTACAAGGTCTTGAGAGGCCACAACTGACAACTACCAGCAACGCCTCCCGTCCCGAGGCTGCATCACCAGCCGGCCCTTCGCGCTCCAGTGTCTTCCGAGGAACAGGCAATACCGTTGGTGGCGAAGGAACCGACAGCCGCAGCATCCCCGACCCCAACGCCCCCCAGGAGGGTTCCCAGGGCCCTCCTGGCACAGGCGGCGAGCCTCAGGAGCGCACCTTGCACTTGTGGCAGGATGGTTTTAGTATTGACGACGGCGAGCTTCACCGATTCGATGACCCGGAGAACGCGATGGACCTAAACATGATCCGCGCCGGTAGAGCTCCTCTGCACCTAATGAACGTCCGCTACGATCAGCCAGTCGACGTGAAGCTGCACCAGCACCAGGAGAACTACCGCCCCCTGCCCAAGAAGTACAAGCCCTTCAGCGGAGAGGGACGCCGACTCGGTAGCCCGGTCCCTGGAGAAGGTAGCTCCACCACGGCCGCGCCGCCCTCCGCTGCTTCGGCTGGCATTCAGGCCACTTCTGCGAGCTCGACGGGCCCTCAGCAAGCCATTGACGAGTCCCAGCCAACCCTGACCCTGCGCATCCAGCTGCCCAACGGCACGAGATTGCCTGCGCGTTTTAACACGACGCACACTGTCAATGACGTCTACGAATTCGTGCAGCGGGCGTCGGCCGACACCCGCACTAGGCCGTGGGTACTGGCGACGACCTTCCCGAACAAGGATCACACCGATCGCAGTCTGGTCCTGGGCGAGATGCCCGAGTTCAAGAAGGGTGGTACCGCCGTTGTCAAGTGGGCTTGAGCGGGATCATAAAAAAAAAAAAAAATGGCGGGGAGGGTCGGGCGGCGTTTGGTACTTTGGTCCCGCAGTATGGCCGGGTGGAGTGGCTCCTTGGGTCCAGGCATCGAGGCTATTTGCCTCTGCGTGGCATGTAGACTAGCTTTTGAGGAATAGACATTATTGCAAAGCAACTTGGACGGGTAGTTGCGTGTGAGACCTTTTGATGCATTTCTGCACTGCCATACACTACATAGTAAACCGTACTTGTTCCTGTTTTTGTTGTACAGTTTCAAACTCCCATTAACGCCCTTGGAAATGGTATCATTAATCATCCCTGCCATACGCCACTGCGGCTCGCTGTCGCCCAACAGACGCTTGTCTCCTCCCGACGCAAAATAGATTTTATAACCTTTTCCAGCCCCGCACGCACGCACGTATGCGCCTTGGTCCCCTTCACTCATGTGTGCCCGCCACCCTGAGATATCATGGTGGCCGGCCCGTCAAGGAATTTGAAGTGCTCAATGGCGATCTGGCAGTTGAGCATGGCGGCGTTGAACCTCGCCTCGCCCGGCGGGAGGATGACCATCAGGTACGTGTTGGTGGTGAACTTGAGGATGAAGAGGTTGAACCGCGTACCGGCCTTGTGCTCCATGCGCACGAACTGCTCGGCGTTACGCGGGGTGCCGGTGAAGCGGCTGATGGTCTGCTTGAAGTGCTTCATGATGTTGGACATGCGCTCCAGGCGGTCCTCGGTGGGGTTCCGCTGCCCCTCCTCCGAGGTCCAGGACGAGACGGCGAGGAAGGAGGTGCGCTCGAACAGCAGCAGCTCCTCGGCCTCGATGGCGACGCCCAGGTTGGCCAGGTTCCGCTCGATCGTGGCCAGGTTGGGGACGAGGTCGTGTATGATGCTCGCCCACGCCTTGTACAGGCTCTGGTCCCAGATGCTCGTCGCAAAGGGCGTGATGTCGAAGCCCTGTCCGGCGAGCGCCGCGGAGGAGGGGCTGGCGAGGTCGTCGTCGTCCGGGTGGTGGTGGTGGTGCTGCTGCTGGAGGTAGCCGATGCTGTTGGCGTACTCGGCGGTGCGCTGGCGGACGACGCGGACGCGGTCGTCGTAGACGGACTCGCGGTGGGCGGGGACGACGAGGTCCATCTTGTGGATGAGGACGTAGACCTTGGCGCCGGGGGAGAACTGGAGGAGGGCGGAGATAATGGAGACGTAGGTGGCGAGGTCGCGGTCAATGTCGCGGGACTCGATGTCGAAGACGTAGATGAGCACGCCGACGTTGGAGAAGACGTGGACGCGCTGCTGGGAGAGGTAGTTCTCCATGAAGGCCTCCTGGCCGCCGCAGTCCCAGAGATTGAGCGTGAGGTTGCCGAGGAACTTGACGTGGGAGAGGTCGATGTCGATCGTGGCGCCTCTAGGAGGTGGGTAAGAAGAGGGGAGAATGTGAGCCAACAATGGCAGGAATAATGCATTCAAAGAAAAGATGCGGAGGAACGCTTACAGTCTCCGGGTATCACGGGCAATGTAATTGCTAAAGATGATGCTCCTCATGCTAGACTTTCCCGAGCCACTCTTGCCCATAAGCAGGACCTTCTTTTTCTTGGGCTTCTTGACCTCGGCCGGGGGCGCGTTGCCCGGGCCGTTGTTGAAGGAAGCGTCAGCCATTGCGTGTAGGGGGCTAGCTATCTATCGTGCACTCGTGTTTATCGATGCAGGTCGTCCCGAAGAGGGGCACGTCGGGAGGGAGGAGGAGATCTCGAGGTATTGAAGCTCCGTCGTCGGAGCTTCGGGTCAGACGATGGACGCGTCACCTGGGAAAGTCCTTCGAAGTGATGCTCTCGAACAGGCGAAACGATCAAGGTAGCGACTGGCTCGGCGCGTTCGAAGGGGGGGCGGAGGCGTGATCGATTGATTGGGCGTTGCGGAGAGGCTTTGTGCGAGGTCGAGTGGCCGACGAGATGCTGATCTTGGTCCCCAACCCCGATTTCCGGGAGGCGCATGATGCAGTACGTACCTCGACGAAGCGATTCGATAAGATAAGACTGCTGAGATAATCACCAGCACCCCGCCGTTGGACGTTTCTTTCCCCCCCCCAAAAAGTTCCACATGTTCATCCCATCATCAGTCATCCGCCTACGCAATCGAGACTACGATCGTTCAATGCCACAATGACAACGACCGGCGCCGCTGGCCATGACCATTGACAGAAGCAGCGAGTGCTATGCGTATATTCCGAGCCACTCGGGACAGGCTGTGTCAAAAACTCTTTTCTTGGGCCATGCGTCTTTGAGCGACGGTAAGACCTTGAAGTAGTACGAGCTTGACTTACACACAGACCCAACGTGACAGCTGAGGGAGCCCTAGAGACAGCACATGGGCGAGATTTGATTCAGGAGAGGATGAGATTGTCGTTTCCCTACGCCTTGGCCATTTCCAGGCCAGGCGAGTGCGTCGAACAAAATACGAGCTTTTTCCATCAGTCCATCTTTCGGCTACGACGGCTAGTCAATGCAGACTCGAGCTTGTCCCGTCCTGGCGAAACGCACTTGTTATCCTCTCGGTGCACGTTCGAACATCTGGCAGTCCGGAGCAACGCGGCTCACCTGGAACATATCCCCCGTTGGCAAAGTCGCCCTGGATACGGTTTACGTCGTCGCGACCCCAGCCACCCCAGGGAGTCCAGCCTCCCACATTGCCTACCGCTCAATGGAAGGGATATACCAGCTGCCCAATAGTGAAAGAGTAAGCCCTCAAAGGGACTGCTCTGTTGCCCTGCCGCTGGTTGGGATGTAAGACGTTGTCTTAGCTCGTCCATCCAACGCCCGTGCCTACCCAAACCTCATGCCTCCCTTTGACTAGGGGCCAATGAAGGCGATGCTGTCATCGATTTTGGGTATGCCATCCTACACTCAAGGGTCGATTGATGATACCAGCTAGCGATGGACTAGTGACACCGTGTGTGGTGGAGCTGAGTCGACCCATTCGCCCTCCTGAGTCTCGACGACCAAACGCGTGCTCATCCCTTCCTGGGATACAGGTGAGGCTTTTCACATATTACTGCCCGGCTCCCAACTCATGCCCGCCGATGGTGTATGGAATCTGGGTGTTGTCTCGCCGACTGGGAGACTTGTGAATCTTCAGCCCATAAACTGTCCTCGCGGAGCATAAGATTGCTCTGTTTCCCGGATGATGGAATCGCTTGTCGAGTGGAACTTGATCGAATCCGAGCACCAAGGAGACGGCTCCAGGCCGAAGATGAACACGCAATTCTCGAACCCGCAGCGGGGCTCTCTTCGCCCTCCCGAGCATCCTGCAAAGAGCCGATCACCTGGAATGAGTGCACCCACGCAACGGACAAGAGTCGAAACGCAATATCGTCCGTCACTCCCCAGCAAAAGGCCTCCGGTTTTCACGAGATACACTACACCGGGAGACGCACCCCAGCCGGCTGCTCCCTCGAGGCCGCCTCACCGATCCACTGGCTCGTCTGGACGCGTGTACAGCTCACCGGACCGGACATTCAATCGGTGCCAGAGTCCTGTTATGACCCTGCGCATCCTGTCTCCGAGCAGAGAGAGCGGTAGCCGGGCCGACAATGAGCAGGACAACCAAGAGTGCCGATTGGCGCATGGCTCGGCAGAGAATGCGCCCCCGTCGTCAGGTCTCAGACGGTCCATAAACAGCAAGCTGATCTGCCCCAAGCGTCGAAGGCTGCAGCTGCGAGACTCTATTCTGCTGACGCGCAAAGATTCGGCCGAGTCATCGAATGGCGCTACGTCGACAGATGCGGGTACGCCACGCGAGCCGCCTCCAGCGCCGTTGGGACAGCAACGAGCAGCATCAGAGACGTCGGAGATGAGCAGCATGCCATCAACGCCGTCCAGGTCGAGAATGCCAGATCTGCCGAGGTACGCAGCGGAGGAACGTAAACTGTTGTTGATGTCGCATGCTAATCCCATACTGCCAGGCTCGGACTCCGTCCTCGCGATCACCCACCCAACATCCCGCAGCCGCCGACCCCCCCCGCGCGTTTGCCGCCGAGGGAGCCTAGCTTGGACAGCCGCCAAGTGACGGTGAGGAATTCCGCCAACAGCTCGTGGCCGGTAGCCGAAAAGCCACTAGTGTCTCGGATATGTTCCATGATCCTGGATGAAGAATTCGGCGCCGGTGCCGACCGGTCTTCCACCTCGCTCAAGGTCTGGGAAACGGTGGTTCGGTGTCTAGATGACGTCTCGCAACTCGCACCACCAGCAACCGCTGGCAAGCAAGGCGAGCGGTCCTCCTCAGAGCATCAGGCTCCGGAGTCGGGACTTCCTCTTGGGTCGTACGATACCATGATTTGCAACGCCGGTGTTGCAGGTGTCGCGGATGACAAGGCTAGTGGCGCAAGCCTTGAGGCTAAAGTAGTTGAGCTTAAGGACAAGCCAACACCCGGACATTCAACACTTTTTCAACCCCTAAGCGGCCACAGCCGCTCGCATGCGCTGCCATGTCCATACAGACTCAGGAATCCGACACGGTTTAACGTCACTGACAAGTGGCAATGCGCCACTGGCAAATGGAAGAGCCTCGATGAGTTACAGTATGAGCCACAGCGTGCGTAGGCACTAGAAGGAAACGCTGATACTTTCCAGGGCACATATTGTCAAGGAGCACAAGCATTCGGGCAACGACCAATTATTTCAGTGCCCACGGTGTGAAGAAGGGTTCTCGGAACCCGCTGCTTTCAGGGACCATATGATGTTGCCGAAAGACAAGATGTGCGACCCCAGGTCCGAGGACTCCTCCACGGGCGGCAATGTGGAAGACGGCCTCACGGCTGCCAGGGCCCGAGATCTTTGCGACAAGATCAAGAACGAGACATTAAGGTCCTGGGACGAACTCTGGCGATGGCTGTTCCCAACGGACAAGGTAGCGCCGCGGCCTGGTGAGTTTCCCCGGCGAAGCGAGAGTGACCGGCGGCCCTGCTGACCATACTCAGTAATCCTCCCCGCTGTTGAGCTCCCGCAGGTGGAACAAGAGGTGTTTGCGAGCAGCAGCATGTCGAGTCTCAAGGCCAGCCTGGAGGAGCGTCTCAGGCTCCTGGCGCTGCAGTCGGCCAACGACGACTCGTTCTCGGCGCAGATACCCTTCATAACTGGGTCTTTGGCTCTGGTTGTAGAAGCACATCTTCGCAGCGTGTTTATCGCCTGCCGCAACCAGCCTCCTGGCCCCTCCAGGAAGGTGTCTTCGACAACCACATCAACAAAGGACTCGCCGACGGGGCGACCTCGAACCTTGTCCTTATCATCGACGTCCAGCGCCAGGAGCGTCGACAGGCTGGACCACCGTGGTCTGGCCTTTGGCCTCTACCCAACGCAGAGCACGGCGGCGAGGGATGCATCTCGGGTCCCAATACACCGAAAAAGAGACAACAGCAATGGGAGGAGGCCCGTCAAGTCACTGCGGGCCGCAACGGCACCGGTTTCGACGATGCTCACGGTCCCTTTCCCGCGCATCTCGACGCTGACGGAGCTGTCGGACGGGGGCTCCAACGTGGTCCCGGAAGACTGGTACCAGTCGCCGAAAGGGCTGGCCACGGACGCCGAGTACTCGTCGGGAGTTGACTCGAGCCCGGGCAGCGACGGCAGCTTCCGGGAGTCGACTCCCACGGACATACGCTGCAGCAAGTGCAACATGCGGCCGAGCCTGCGGCCGGACGAGGACATATTCACGGGCGGCAGCGGTATCGGCAGGGGTCGGCAGTCGACGGTGCAAGCGCAGGCGCAGGCGCAGGCGCAGGACCCAACATGCCGGTTCTCGGACTCGGGGATTGGAATCCTGTGCAAGAGCTGCCGGATGCTGGAGGAGCTCATCAACTCGTACTCGCGGACGTCGTCGCCAGGCAAGTCGGCCAAGAGGCGCAGCGGGGTCGGCGGGAAGGGAGCCAGGGAGACAGAGATGAAGGGGCCGGCAGCGGCGGTGGCAGAAGCTGAAACGGAGTTGGAGGCGGAGACGGCGGTGCCGCTGTTCTCTCCGGACTCGTCGGAAACGATTGACGATAGCGAGGAGGAGACGCTGTTCGACATGATCCTCGACCAGGCGACGTACCTGGACGAGGAGGGCAACCGCAAGACGGAGATTGTCACTTCCATGTTTCCCCTTCCGCCGGTCGGGTTCTCCAATTATGAGCGGTTCGAGCAGGACGACAATTTTTTCTGAATTTTCTTTTTTCTTTTTTTTTGGTTTGTTTTGTATTGGGGGAGGGATCAATCACGGCGTGCTGGTGTGGTGTCCATTGGCTGGCGTCCGGGTAAGGGATACCATAACATCCAGGATACCATACCATCCATCGGTTTGAGTCGATGGGGGAGGAGGTTTCTTTGGTTTCTTTTGGAGGATGCTATCATATCATGGTCTCGATTGAAAAAGGGAATATCACTAAACCAGGCGTTGGCGTTGGGGATTTCCATCTTTCTTTCCTTTCTTTCTTTTTTTCTTTGTCTTATTTTTCTTTTGTAATGGATAAACCCATGGCTTTCTCGCGAAATATGCACCATACCAAAGCAGTCAACCCCATTCAGTCATCAACACTTTCACATGGTTCCCCTGCAGTCAGTCGCTTAAGCTCTATTAATCACTTGGGATAGAATAACACGCTCTCATTCCCTCGCACAAGCCCTCAAGATGCAGCGCCGCACTTATCCTGTCTGTCTGATATTCGTGGGCGAAACCTGGCGCTGGATGAGGCCTGCGTCCGGGAACGCAGATAATATGTCCTGCGAGCTGCATCCCCCGCCTTGACAATCTGCACCCGTCGGCCCCGCAGAAGTGGTTTGTGGAGGTATTATGTACCTAAGGTAGTTCCACACTACCTGGTGTAAGTGACATAATGCAAGATCTCTCTCTCTCTCTCTCTCTCTCTCTCACTCTCTCTCTCTCATGACCAACAATCAGCAGCTATACCAAACAGGCCCAGCTCGGGGCAATTGATTTTCAATTTCCAAAGCTGCATGCACTAGGGAGTGGTGACCAACACGGAGACACATGACTTGGCAATCCAGTGAAAGGAGATAATGTGGCTGGTGACAGCGGCCCCTCCCAGAAGATGAGACATCGGATCAGGGAACCAGTGACGTAAAAGGTGAGGTTTGACGCGGTGGATCGGCCGCACACGCCTTCTACGGTAAAGCAGACGTCATTCTTACAGCTTCAAAAAAGCTCACGGCGAAAAGCTCCCTCGGAAGCTGTGCCCAGACTCTCTCCCTCACTCACTCACTCTCAGTCTACTCTCACTCACACTCTCTCTTACTCCCTCTCACCCCCCTCTCACCCCTCCTCACTCTCTCCATTGGTCTCCCTTGGTCCTCCCCCCCCCCCCCCAGTCTCGTCTCGATCCGATCATGTCACTTTTACATACGCCTCTCCCCCAGAGCTTCTGGATCCGGGCAATCCCATCAATAAAACCCCTCTTCCCGCCCTCCCCTTCGCATGGTTCCTCACTACTCCCTCCCATCGCATCACCAACACACACACTCTCCCTCCGAAACCTCCCTCACATATACCATTGAGCCCCATCCAAAAAGCACAATGGGCGACCGAGGAGAAGGTTATAACCCCCGCCTGGGCGTGAACACGAACGAGATCCCGACGGCGCAGCACCTGCCCAACGCGACGTCGGGCGCGGAACAAGACCGGTACGGCGGTTGGTTCGGTGGGCGTGCCGCCGAAAAGGCCGGCGAGAAGATGGACCGAGTCGCCGAGAAGGTCAAGGAGAACATGCCCCGCGGCGCTGGCGCCGAGCAGGACCGCTACGGCGGCTGGTTCGGCGGCAAGGGCGACGAAGCCACCGAGAAGCTTCGCCAGAACTTCCCCCGCGGCTCCGGCGCCGAGCAGGACCGCTACGAGGGCTGGTTCGGCGGCCACGACCTGCCCAAGCTGAGCGACAAGCTGCCGCACGTCTCGGGCGCCGAGCAGGACCGCTACGACCGCTGGTTTGGCGGCGACAAGGGCCCCTCCGGCGCCTGGGTCCGGGACCGCCTGCCCGACGCCTCGGGTGCCGAGCAGGACCGCTACGGCGCCCACTGGGAGGGCGCCGCCGACAAGCTCACCGAAAAGATCAAGGAGAAGTTCTCCGGTGGCGCTGCCGCCCGGGAGGAGCGCGTCGCCGGCTGGTTTGGCGACAAGGCTGACAAGGCCGGTCACAAGCTCGACCAGGCTGGTGACAAGATCAAGGAGAACCTCCCTCGTGTTCCCAGCCAGGAGCGTGTTGCCGGCTGGTTCGGCGGAAAGGCCGACGAGGCCGGCCACAAGATCGACCAGGCTGGTGAAAAGATCAAGGAGAACCTCCCTCGTGTTCCCAGCCAGGAGCGTGTTGCCGGCTGGTTCGGCGGAAAGGCCGACGAGGCCGGCCGCAAGATCGACCACGCCGTCGACAGCATGCCCAGGGCTTCGGGAGCCGAGCAAGACCGCTACGCGTCCCACTTCCAGGACAAGGCCCCGTCGGCAGACCGCATCTACAGCAGACTCCCCAGAGCGTCCGGTGCCGAACAGGACCGGTACGCATCCCACTTCAGCCTCCACCCGAGCAACCCCATCAACACGGCGACGACGACGACGCTCGGTCTTGTCCAGAGCGTCCTCCTCCCCTCCTTCGGCCTCCACGCCGGCCTCAGCACCGTCACGTACGCCGTCGCCCGGTACACCAACCGGGCCGAGGCCAAGGACTGGCTGTGGCCCTCGGGCCAGGTCGCCAACGCCTGGTGGTCGGCCGTCGGCACGCGCGTGGTCTACGACGGCCTCTCCGTCTCGTCCGCCTGGCGCTCGCTCGGCTACACCCAAAAGCTGCTTCTCACCGGCGTTAGCGCCTGGGGCCTGCGCCTCTTCTACCGCATCGTCACCCGCAGCGCGAAGCGCGGCAAGGACGACGCCCGCTACGTCGAGGCCAAGAAGGACCCCCAGTTCTGGGACAAGGCCTTCTTCACCATGTTCCTCCCCGAGGCCGCGCTGCAGGCCCTCATCTCGCTGCCTTTCACCCTGCCCTTCCGCGCGCCCCTCACGAGCGCTGCCGCCTCGCCTTTCACTCACTACCCCGAGACCTTCCACAGCCTGGCCGTCTTCCTCTTCACCACCGGCTTCGCCCTCGAGACCCTCGCCGACACCCAGCTCGAGGACCACTCCCGCAAGAGCCAGCAGCTCAACCGCGAGGGCGTCTGGAGCATCGTCCGCCACCCCAAGTAAGTCTCGTTTCCCCTCCCCCCCTCCCCCCCCTTCAAAACTTAGACCTTTTGAAAGAGTATGCCCGCTAACCAGGACGACCAACCAGCTACCTCGGCGACGCCCTCTGCCACCTCTCCTTCCCCGTCCTCCTCTACAGCGCCGGCATGATGCATCCGCTCGCCGCCCTCGGCCCCGTCTTCAACTACGTCATCCTCCGCTACCTCGCCGGCGACAAGCAGAACGAGGCCAGCCAGGAGGAGCGCTACGCCAAGGAGAACCCGCTCAAGTTCCAGCAGCTGCAGGAGTATAAGCGCGACAAGAACAGTTTCTGGCCCAGCCTCGCCGAGTACGACAACAAGTGGGTGTGGATCGTCGCCGCCGCCGGTGTCGCCGGCGCCGTCGTCGAGAGGGGCTTGCTGGCCTTCTTCCAGGGTTGAAAAGAAGAAAATGGGGATATGATATCGAGTTGTTTAATTAGTTGTAATAACCGCCCGACGATGGCCCGTGCAGAAAAATGAAAGTTCAAACTGTCCAATGTGTTCTGCGTTGATTGATCGATATTGCATCGTCGCTTTATTACTGTATAGGCTTTCCACGGGTCCTGGAATCCCCTGGGCTTTTCCAGCTATATATGTACCAAGAATCAAACTATCAAACTAATCCCGGATGCCAAACATCCTTTCCCCCCTGCTTCTCCATCCGGGCACTTGCCACACACCTCTTACAGCAGCTTCAGGTCGAGCACGACGCTGGGCGTGCCCTCGAAGCCGCTGGGCATGGTGTAGGTGAAGTTCCAGAACTCGAAGTCGCGGATCGGCGAGTCGGTGCCGCCGTTGGAGCCGCCGAACGACAGGGCGTACGACGCGTTGACGTTGCCCGAGACGTTGACGGCGAGGCCCTGGACGTCGGCCCAGCCGGTGACGGTGGGCTTCTTGAGGAAGGTGCCGACGACGAAGGTGAAGATGGAGTCTGCGGTGCCGTTGGGGTAGCTGAGGCTCAGCTTGTTGGGGGCGACCTCGACGGCGAGCTCCATCTCGGTGGGGTAGAGCTGCGAGGCGTGTTAGTCGGGCCAAAAGTCCTGGTCGTCCAAAGGAGAGAAGGAGAACAGGGAAAGGAGGGAGAGGGAGGGGGGAGGAGAAGACCTACCGAGATGAAGGAAATCTCATCGCCGGTGTTCCACTGGATCACGGCCGGGTTGAAGGACGCCTGGTTGATGGACGGCCCGCCGACCACGTTCTCCCGGAAAGACTCGGCGCCGATGGTCAGGTTGTCCGAGAGCCAGGAGGAGATGTTGCGCGGGACGAGGTCGAAAGGGGGGTAGAAGGTCGACGCCTCAAAGGTGCGCTCGCCGGAAAAGGTGGTCAGGTTCGCGACGAGGCCCTCGGGCAGGAGGCTCTCGTGGAACTCGGCGAGGACGGCGAAGACGGGTGCCCAGGCGTAGTCGGCGGAGTGGGACATGACAAAGGGCTTTGGGAGGTTAGTATATTCTTCTATTGTATTCACCCGGAACGACGTCTTCCTGGATGCACAGAGACAAGGGGGGGGTTAAGGCTTCACTCACTTTGGAGATCATGGATGAGTTCTCCTTGCCGATCAGCGTCCAGAGCCAGAGCGCCATCAGACTGACGTAGCGGTTCATGTCGTAGCCATACGCGCGGTCCCAAGGGCCGGCCATGTTCTTCATGCCCGGGTGCCACAGCTTCGAGACGGCTTGCCAGGTGTGAGAGAGCATCTGCGGGCCCTTGACGGCCATGACGGAGTCCTCGGGGAGGTACTTGCACCAGAGGGTCAGACCGAAGAGCGAGACGCCCGTGTAGGTGCCCGAGTTGAACTCGGAGAGTGTGTTGGCGCGGTCAAAGAGGTCGATGATGTCCTGGGCGTAGGCCTCGCCCGACCGCGTCATGTTGGCGTCGCCGAAGCGGCGGCCGGTGTAGCCCGAGACCAAGGCGCGCATGATGGCCTGGGAAGGGGAGGAGAGAGGTTAGCTTTTCCCGGCGGGGAGAAGCATAGAACGCGGAGGGGGGGGGGGGGGGGGGGGCTACGTACGGGGTTGCTGTAGGAGGGGTACAGGTTGTCGTCGTCGACGCCGCCGACGCGGTACTCGTCGCCCTTGGTGGTGTTGTAGAGCGACTGGAGGATGAGGTCCTGCGTGTCGTTACTCAGGAGGTGGGGGAACTCCTCGAGCGCCATGAT
This sequence comes from Colletotrichum navitas, assembly GCF_030913465.1. Taxonomy (NCBI): domain Eukaryota; kingdom Fungi; phylum Ascomycota; class Sordariomycetes; order Glomerellales; family Glomerellaceae; genus Colletotrichum; species Colletotrichum navitas. The sequence goes on along the minus strand of NW_026850619.1, from coordinate 159,061 downwards.
GAGCGTCGTGCCGATGAAGCCGCGCCAGTTGGGGTCCCAGGAGTTGTAGATGACGCCCAGATAGTCCGGCGTGCCCACGTACGGCTCCTCGGGGTACATCTGGTAGTCGCCGTACCTGATATTTGTGTCAGATCAACACATTTCTTATTGTACAAGCCTTCTTATCCACGGACAAGGACGGGTCCCGGTTGCGTTTGATTGCTTACCACTGCTCAGACTCGACCTTGAACTGGGCGTCGATAATGTTGGTGATGATCTTGGCGGCCTGCGAGGCGTCGTCACCCTCGTTGCGCGCCAGGAGGCCCAGAGCGTACCAGACGGAAGGGCGCGTGTCGTGCCTCAGCGCCGCGGCGGCGCTAAAGTCGTAGAGGTAGCCCGCGGAGCTGTCGTAGAACTGGTCCATCCAGGCCATGGACTCATTCAAGAGGCCCTGGGCGTTGACGGGCATGGAGGCGACGTACGACGAGGCGGTCGCCGTGCCGGCCGTGAGGGCCAGGATGCCCGCTGCCTTTGTCGTGCTGAAGATCATCGTGAGACAGGCACTCGGAGGAGAGGAAGAGCGCGGCGTGCTGTAGGGGGAGACACGATCGGCGATGCTGCAGAAGTCCTGAGGAACCCGGCAGACGCCGATTGGGAGCCCTGGGGCCCAGGCTGTCTTAATATACGTGCATATCTACGCATCGTGTTGATACTCCGAGGCCACGGGCGCGTGGCAAGCCAAGCGTCCGGTGAAGGACCCCGGGGATTGTCGTCATCACACTCTGCATCTTCGACAGAGGGGCGCCCTTGTTTGCCCGCGCGTGACCAACGAACGACGGAAGCAAGCTGCAGTGGTAACCTTTGCCAACCCAGTACCTGGAGAGGGGCGCCGCCGTGTCGGTGTTGATGGCCTTGTTAGGTAAGGACGGGGACGCGATAATGATATTATGTGGGAACTGGGTATCACGCCTATCACCAGGGAGGGGAAAGCGTCCTCTTCCGACGGGTGGAACGATGCCATTCCCCAATGGCAGCGCAGCGATTCGGATCATCCCCGAATGGACGATATCGGAGCGCATGATATCAAGCCGGGGTTGAATAAGAAAAACAGAAGGACAAAAGAGACGAAACCGGGGGAGAAGCTCGATTGCCTAGCCTCGACAAGAGCCTCCCTTGCTGATGAGTCGAGGTTACCCCCGGCCCTGGCGGGACCGTGGTATCTCTCTCCGCATTCATGCAATCCCGGCGGGTCAAGATGGAGTGACTGACACGGGTTCGGACGAGTTAAAGGGTGCTCCTATAGGCGGGGTTGGGAGCCCGGCCCGGCTTTGACCGGGTGATGTTGCTCCATTGATATCATCGACCGAGGCTATTCCCCCCCCATATGTCTCCCGTTGCTTGTTCGTCTTGCTAACTGGACACTAGCTCCATAATATAGTCAATATGCCCCATCCTGTACTCCGTATTAGAACAACACTAGAAGATACATGCACCAACAGCGTATCAGGTCCGCGGCAAACAACGGCTCGTTTCCGGGTTGTCCTCCGGGTTGTCCTCCAGTTTCGTTGACCGGTGCGATCGTCCAGCGGGGGGGCCTGGCGAGGTGCTATCAATTGTGGACTGACGGTAATCTGGGACGAAAACACCGTAAGGGTCGTGAGCATTGCACCGCTTCAACCATGGATATATGTCTATTGCGACGCCCAGGCCCCCCCCCCCCCCCTGATGCAGCTGGAGTTCACGATGGGCACGCGATCACGACTGTCGCTGATTGACGGTTGATTTCTTCTGTCTTGTCTGTAACTAGAACAACCGCAAGGTGAAAAAATAAAAGACAGACCACAATGGCGGAGACCAAATCGATCACAGACATCTCGTCGAGTCCGAGAAAGAGCCTCGATGCTGCTGCACCGGAGAAGAGCTTCGATGCGGACGAGGCTCGTCTGGCCCAGATGGGTACGTTTCCCCCCAAGTCCATCAACATCATCCGGCATCGCGTTGTACACTGACGCTCTGATCAGGTCACACGCAGGAGCTGAAGCGTCACTTCAGCACGCTCAGTCTCATCGGTCTCGCGTCGACGACGACTATCTCCTGGACCGGCCTGGGTCTCGGCCTCATCACCGAGATCAACGCCGGCGGCCCGGGTGCCGTCATCTACGGCTTCATCCTCGTCACGCTGCTGCAGTGCTTCCTCGGCGCGTCGCTGGCCGAGTTCGTGTCATCCTATCCCACCGAGGGCGGCATGTACCACTGGATCGCCGCCGTGGCGCCCAAGAAGCTGACCGGCGTGTTGAGCTTCTTCACCGGCTGGTTCAGCGTGCTCGGCTGTGAGTCGTCCCAGCCCCCCTCCCCCCTACCCCCCCTACCGATTGCTTTTTCTTCATACTGACGCTTGAACCCCCCTCCCCCCCCCCAGGGATCTTCACAACCGCCTCGACGAATCTGATCTACGCCCAGATCCTCATGGCCATGATCGCCGTCTATCACGGCGACCTTGAGATCCAGGCGTGGCAGACCTTTATCGTCTACCAGGGCTTGAACCTCATCACGGCCGCCATCGTCATGTACGGCAACAAGATCATCCCCGGGCTGAACAAGTTCTCCCTCTTTTACCTGCAGATCGGCTGGTTCGTCGTCATGGTCACCGTGGCCGCGTGCGCGCCCACCCACCGCAACGCCGACTTTGTCTTCCGCACCTGGATCAACAACACGGGCTGGGAGAACCAGGTGGTCTGCTTCATCACCGGGCTGGTCAACCCCCTCTACAGCCTTGGCGGGCTCGACGGTGTCACGCACATCACCGAAGAGATGCCCAATGTGAGTCCATCTGATGTTTCTCTGACGCGGCGTTACAAGACCATTACTGATGCCTGGAACACAGCCGTCGCGGAACGCGCCCCTCGCCATTGCCATTACGCTCGGCATCGCCTTCGTTACCGGCCTCACCTACTTGGTTACCCTCATGTTCTCCATCCAGGACTTTGACGCCCTTTCCACAACCAACACCGGCTTGCCGCTTGCAGAGCTCTTCCGCCAGGTCACGCAGAGCGCCGGCGGAGCGTTCGGCTTGACCTTCATCCTCTTCATCGCCCTGGGCCCCTGCGTTGTCAGCTCCCAGCTGAGCACCGGAAGAGTCTTTTGGGCCTTCTCCCGAGACGGCGCTATGCCCTTCTCCAAAGTGTGAGTTTGCTCGCGTCCCCTTGCGCAGCAGCCTGAAATCCGTCAAACTGACAGATCCCGTCTAAAAGATGGTCGAAAGTCCACCCCAAGTGGCAGATTCCCATCAACTCCCAAATGGCCGTCACCGCCATCGTGGCGGCGCTCGGGTGCCTCTACCTCGGCTCCTCGACGGCCTTCAACTCCCTCCTCGGCACCGCTGTCACCATCAACAACATCTCCTACATGTTCCCCATCCTCACCAATCTCCTCACCGGGCGCAGGAACATGCACCGCGGCGTCTTCCACATGGGTCCCACCCTGGGGCCCATCGTGAACGGCATCACGGTGTGCTGGCTGACGTTTGCCATCGTCTTCTTCTCCTTCCCCTATGTTATGCCCGTCGAGCCCGCCAACATGAACTACACCTGCGTTGTTGTCGGCGGACTCGCTATTTTGGTTGGTGCGTGGTGGTTCAAGGCCGGCACGCAATACAGCGAGAAAATGCTCCAGGCGAAGGAAGACTAAAGTGTCATAGTTGTAACAGGAATGATGAAGAGTGGTATTTTTGGGATGTTTGGTTGACCGGGGAACCCCGCGATGGAACGCTTTCTGCAGCATTAGAGATCGTGCTCCAAAGATCGACATATGTAGAGAAGACATCCTTTCCAATCGTGTACGGCATTAAACCGCAGTGTCGTCTGAGTAGCCTAGGCTGGTTACAGTATAAAATTATGGTTTTCAGGATTCGCCAAATGTTCCATGGAATGTGACGTGCAGCCGTGATGCGTGCGACCAACGCACCACTCCGCAGCCCCTCCCTCCTCTTCCCATGGTAGTGGTACAGGCAGGCACCTAGTTTACTTACATGGAGAGACCCAGGCCTCCGGTACTCCCGGGACCAAGCTAGCTCATCTACCGGATATCTGGAACGGGCAACGTGGGGTTGATGGGTCCTAGAGGGCCCTCATCCACGAAATGAGTCTAAAATGAGCTACCGGTGATACCGGCGGGGAGACACCGGCAACCGGGCAATTCGCCGATACTTTAATGAGTGATGTTAATTTGGGGACTCTATAACACTCCAAGGCACTGAAATGATGAGGCAAGTCAAAAGGACCATCGGCATCTTCAGGACTGCTGCTTACCCTCTTCCACTTTGCCTCCTTTTCAACCAGAAACATAACCTGCAACAGCATCTTTTTGATACCCCTAACTTTCTCACTTACTTACTTCTCCACCATAACTTGAATACACATCGAAGAGCAAGACGAATCAACATGAGACTAATCATCAGACCCGATAGCCAGTCCGCATCCGCCCACGTCGCCCACTATATCCTGGGTATGGCCCCTCCCTCCCTTTGCTCCAGTCCGACGAAGGTCCGTTACGCACAGCATAGCCTTCTAACAGCTATCAGATCGCATCAGGACCTTTGGCCCCACACCAGAGAAGCCTTTTGTTCTTGGGCTCCCTACAGGCAGCAGCCCCATTCAGATTTACGACATCCTAGTCACTGAATACAAGGCTGGCCGTATATCCTTCGAAAATGTCATTACCTTCAACATGGTACGTCCTGATGACGGCGCATTATATGAGCGCCATGCTACATATTATGTCTCTATCTGAATCCAACCTAATTGTCACTGTCAGGATGAGTATGTTGGGCTTCCTCAGGCACACCCAGAGTCATACCACAGCTTCATGTTCCGCCATTTCTTTTCCCAGGTGAACGTCAAGCCTGAGAATGTCCACATCCTCGACGGCAATGCGCCTGATTTGGATTCCGAGTGCGCTGCCTACGATGAAAAGATCAAGGCCGTCGGCGGCATAGACCTCTTCCTTGGCGGCGTCGGCCCGGACGGCCACATTGCCTTCAACGAGCCGGGGTCGAGTCTGGCTTCCAGAACCAGGGTGAAGACGTTGGTCATGGACACCATACGCGCCAATGCTCGCTTCTTCGGCGGCGACTTGAGCAAGGTCCCGCAAATGGCGTTGACCGTCGGAGTGCAGACGATTATGGAGGTAAGAGTTTCTCTAAAACGAATGATCTTGCGCGGGGTGGGACCCGACTGACGGGAGTGGTTGACCAGGCGAGGGAAGTCGTCATCATCGTGAACGGAGCAAGCAAGTCCATTGCGCTCCAGAAAGCGATCGAGGGCGGAGTGAACCACATGTGGACGCTGTCGTGTCTGCAACTGCACCCCTACTCGATGATAGTGGCAGATGAGGATGCGACTCTGGAGTTGCAGGTGAAGACGGTCAAGGTGCGTGAGAATCCCGCGTCATCCCAGTGAAATGTTTCTGACATTCGTTGCTAAGTACTTCAAGAGCATCGAGAAGGTCGGACTGGGCAAAGGTTTCGAGCAGAAGCTGCCCCTGAGACTAAGGACCGTATCTCTTGCCAGCCCTCCTCATACGCCAGCAGATAACGAGGCGGCTTTCGTTGAAGATCACCTTGTGGAGTTGACGCCGGATAGTATGTCATCTCGCATGGCGTCGTGGCCCGTCATCTAGACACGGCCCTGAAGAGATTTAGGGAAAGCATTCGGACCCCTTGCAGATACGTCTTATGTATCTATGAGGTGTCGTATGCCAGAATGATTTGATGGCTTTATTTGGGCTTCAAGCAGACTTTAAAAACGGTTATTTATGGATACAGGGGCCTATGGCCTTGTATTGTGTGTGTGTAGAGCTTCTGCCAATGGCGACTTTCACTTTGGAGGCCGGCCGGCTGGCCGGCCTGCTAATTCACTACCGAACAACACCTCCCGCTGCTACGCAACTTCAAACCTCTAGGCAACGTTAGATTAATGCTATTAATGCTTTTTGGTCACTTCGTTAGCAGTCAATAGGCACTTTGGTCACGTGAATTTCAATTCTTTAGCAAGTTGGAATCTGAAAGCAAGGGTGTATTGTTGCACCTTGGGTATTGAGTACCTAAGAAAGACTTTCCCCCTCTCACACCTAAACAGCCTAGATGAATTTGCCCTTGGGCAATTCTCCAAACGCCGCAATTTGACTCCTTTGTTGTTAGCTGTCAACACAGCTATCGACCAGGCCGTTGCCGCCGCTGCCGCCGTCCTCCAAGACCTCTGCGTCGCCCCATTCCAGCTAGACTGATGTTAAAGTACCACTACTGCCGTTATAAAACGTCCTGAGCATTGTTGCATATTAACTTACGTAGCCCTAGCTTCCCTATAGGTTGTTTTGGCCTTTATAGCTGCTGCTGCTACCTCTATAAGGTTAGTAAAGGATGTAGCTATCCCTAGATGCTACAGGAGATTCTCTCCTTTATTTAATCTTAGCCTTCTTCTTCAAGATCTTGGCCTTTGCCTCTGGGTTAGTCTAGTCCTTGACTAGAAGTTTAAGGGTAAAGATGACTAATTTCTCTCTTGTTGACTAAGAGAGGCTAAGGAACAAGGTTCCTCTGTTAACCTTGTGAAGGCCAAGCTCTTTAGTAAGAGTGCTAGTTACCTAGGGGTCCCTATACGCTGTACGTAGTGTGTAGTAGTTATATAGCTGTAGTAGCCCCTAGGGGTTTTCTACAGTTATGTGTAAGCTTAATGTAGGGGGGCAAAGTTAATAGTTGTGTGTGTGTACTTGCCTAGGGAAGAGACCAAGCCTAGCTTCTGCCTTTTTATACCTAGCTATAGCTGGCAAGGTTGCTAGTACGGAAAGCTATCTCTAGGACTGTTGTTAGTATATAATGTAACTTGAGGCGTAAGGTTTTTGATAACCTTAGTAGTAGTAGAGTTATTATATAGCTTATAATAAAGCCATTATAACCTTAGTTGTAGGTTTAATAATGCTATTATTATAAGTACTATAGCTTGCCTGTAAACCTACGTAACCTTATTTAACAGCGTTACTACTAACGTTCTAGTGCCTAAAGGTTATTTACGCTGTAGTTAAAGTAAAGTCAGATTTAGCTGTTACTATACGTTATTAGGTATTTGTAACAGGCTATTGAAATATAGTGGTCATGAACAATAGGTCTTGTATTCAACAGAGACTGAATCTTGGAGAACTATTTTTCTGCGTTTCCTGAGGCTATCGCCAGCTAAATAGTCACCGCTCCCTGAGACACTTCGCTAACCTTAACGGTTGTGTTGCCAGTCGCAGTGAGGGCCTTGCAGGTGGCTGGCACTGTCCTGTGACATGTTCTATGCCATATCAAGATATTAAGATCTAGCACAGGCCAGAGGTGGCCTGTATCAGGTTTTACATACTGTGATATTACATATGTATTGGGTGAACTGCACTAGACCACTTATGGAGGTTTAGAGCGACTATATTCATTAATTCATGGATACAGTTGCTGTACACCCCTATAAGCAGTCTAGTGGAGTTCACCTGGTACATATGTAATACCACGATACGTAAAAGCTCAATACGCAGCAGCTCCGACCTGTGCTATATTTCAATCTCTTATACGGTACCGAAACGGTTATGTATGAAAGATTGGGGAAGAAGACTATGTGGAATTAGCGCTCAGCCGCCCTGGTTCTCATACGACCACAAGTTGTAGCCAGCCTGAAGGCTAGACTGGTCAAAGATGTACCACGAGTTGTCCAAGTTGCGAATCTCTTGTTCAAAACCCTCGGCATCCCCCGACGCAGGCGTGTGAAGTCCTTGAAGCTTCTGCTCGAGCCGGGCAGCCAGCATTCCCCGCAGGCTGGGCTTTGGCTCGTACATCTCCTTCAACCTTTGCAGGTGAACGCCTACGTTTTCTAAATCTGTGCACGGTGCGTCAGCTTTGGCAACGCGCTTTTTCGTGATACGATGAGACTTACCTTCAGGTTCCCCTACCCCTCCGTCAACTCCTTGAAGTACGATAAGAGCAGCCCACGTGATCATGACCAAATCCCAATTAGACCATATCGAAGAGTCGCATATCTGGAGTTTGACGGCCGCTCTAGCAGAGACCAGAAGCTCGTGCTGCTCTTTTGGGGTCGTGTTCGAGAACAGGTTGCAGCCTCTGGCGGGGTGGTATATGGACAAGACAAGGAGTCGATGCAGGATATACTGCCGGAACACGAGCTTCTTCTCGTGCTCGGACTCAAAGTCCTTGTCACTAAACTCCACGAGCCAGTCGTCCAGCTGCCGCGCCCAGTCGCGGATCACAGCGCCGTCAACCCCACTGAACGAAACAGAAGAGATCTGCGCCACGCTGGGCTCGGTTTCGAAGCAGGACCAGATTGTCGGAAGGCCCCTCCCCGTAAAGTGAGTTAAACCTGTGTGCATCATCCTTGACAACCGATATAGCTGATCCTGCAGTGGGATCTTCAGTCTTGGAAGCGGCGCTTCGATGGGAATGACAGGACACGACAGGTGGATTGACGCATGTTCAAGATCCACGATCTGGAGATGTTAGTGCCGCACTCAACAGTTGCGAAAGGAGAGCATACCTGCAGCCCGGCGAACAACCGTCGCCACTCGCGAGATCGCTCATCGGTATGAGAGGGACAATGCTCCAATATGAGACGGTACGCGAGGGATATCCAGACCCCGGTCTCTTTCACGACAGCTTCCCTCAGCAGGCCGGCGAGTATGATACCCAACACCGTTTGAAACGCCCATTCTTCCGCGGAAGCCTTATCGTCGGGAGGCTGGCCGACTTCGCTCTGCGGTATGCACAGCTGGGAGATGGCGCTGCACAAGACGGTGAAATAATCCGGCGCCAAGAGGGCAACGTCTGGTGAACCCCTGATGCTGGAGCAGTAGAGCATAGAGGCCAGCATGAGTGGTCTTGGAGACGAGAACGTCTGTTTTGTTGGGAGAAAGTGCAGCCCCGGCATGGACTCGTGGAACCTGCAAGACATTAGCGTGAGCGGTCCGGAAGGTAGCTTGGGGCAGGTAGAAGGGCGGACATACGACAGCCATAGGCGCTTGATCATGGCCTTGTCCCATATGTTTGAGCTGACATTGGAGGAGCAGCTTCTTCTGAGCACAGATACCGCACCCCACAGAGCGCCGAGTGAATTTTCCCCAGGCGTCCCAGGCTCCAGTACCGTCATCCCTGGAGACGGAGGCGATTCGGGCTCATCGACATTGCTGAAGGGCGGCAGCCCCAAGTGTTCTTCGATTCGTTTGAGACGGAGGAAGACGGACTTGTTTAACAACGGGCTCTGCTCGTTTGCCTGCAGAAGGGACGCAAGCGAGATACTTTCACGATGCGATGCTGACTACAACAAGACATCTGTCAGACGAAGCCGCAGCATAGACCAGACGGCGACAGGACGAGGGGAACGTACGTTGGCTCGCGGTACGAAGACGCAAGGCACTCCTGCCCGTAGGCATCTTCGACATGTGGACCCATTTTCGATTCTACATTTCATCTATATCCGCAATGGGGAGGGGCCCCGTCCATCAGAGCTGAGACTTGGCAACGGGTGTCGACTAAGCATACCTTTTGTTTCCTGCAATTGACTGAGTCGGCACACGAGCATCAGCCACCACAGCCACGGAACAACCAGGGAGGGTGGGTGTCATTGCGGAGGGGGGGGGGGGGGGGGGGGGGGTTGCGGCTTACCACACGCCTTCCGGGCTTTGCTCAGGCCCGACTCCTCCGGCTCAGGCCGGGTCACCATCTTGTCTCTCGCCGGCTGACTTGACATTGTCAACAGCTTATGCACTAGCACGACTTCAAGTCCCACTCTATAGTGTACAGAACGGTTGCGGAGAGCGCAGGTTGTTTGCGGCTTTCCTGTGCCCGTAATTGCTGGGCTCTGTGGGGGAGGGACCGGCGAAACAGGTAGGATCGGGGTTGAGTTTGTTGTTCACCGGTTGCGCCGGGGACCACCGGCTTTTTGAAGATTCGACGGCTAATGCTACGAGCGAGTCTGGACCTGGCCCTTGATAGGCCGAAGAACCGTCATTGGAGGAATTTCTGGGCAATTTGGACCGGCCCACCCGGTAAATCCGGCCCGTGTTTGCCGGGTCGTGATGTTGTAAGAGGCGCGCGGTCGGATGAACAGGTGCAGGTTTTGCTGCATCTCGACGAGATGGCGTTCCTCCGAACGCCGTCGCTTCTCATTCCGTGTCCCCAGCCTCCGGCGCGAACTCCCAGGACTTTGCCGCAGATGTTTGGGTACTTGATCGGGTTAATCTGCTGAGAGAGGTGTTGTACACCCATGAAACCCGCACCCCCCAGCTTTCGAAGCCAACACTGCGTCCCAACCAGCACCGTAAGCGCCCTTCTCTGCTGAAAATCGGCGTCCAAATGTCTTTCGCCGAATCCAGGGAAGACCGGGTCCCCGAGTCCGTAGCTCATGCCCGGAGAATCGCACATGATTTTGACTTCCCAGCGGAGGAGGTCCGTCGCGCGACATGCCACTTTTTGCAACAGCTTAGTCAGTACCCAATACTTCGTCTCTCCCATTGACTTACACGCACTAACATCACCCAGACGAGGGGCTCCAGCGGGATGGCACATCAATGTGTCAGATTCCGTCCTTTGTGACAAACCTTCCCAATGGCTCCGAAAAGGGCGTTTGTATGGCCATAGACCTCGGCGGCACCAACCTAAGGGTGTGTTCTGTCGAGCTGAACGGGGATTCCACATACTCTCTTACTCAGTCCAAGGCGGTGATCCCAAGAGATCTCATGAGCGCACCAACCTACAAAGATCTCTTCAGATTCATCGCCTTGCAGATCAAGACGTTCTTGGAAAAGCACCGTCCCTCGGACTTGGAGACATGGGCCCGCGTGCTGAAGGAGGAGAGCATTACTGAAGAGGCGCGAAAGAAGCACTGCAAGAGCTTGGGCTTTACGTTCAGTTTCACCTTTGACCAACACGCCATCGACAAGGGCACTCTCCTCTACTGGACCAAGTCGTTCGACATCCCGGATGCAGTAGGACGCGACCCCTGCGCCATGTTGCAAGAAGCCCTCGACGAGCAGCAGTTGCCTCTGTTGGTCACCGCTCTCGCCAACGACACGGTCGGCACTCTGGCTACCCGTGCCTATACGTCGCCGGGCCAGTCTAGCAACGCTGTCGGCGCAATCTTCGGAACGGGGACCAACGGCGCCTACATGGAACGCATCTCGCGCATCACCAAGCTGCATTCCACAAAGGCGTTCCGGGACGCTGAGCCGGGTGAGATGATGGCTCTCAACACGGAGTGGGGTGGCTTCGACAACAAGCTCGAGGTGCTGCCGACGACAAAGTACGATCGCGAGCTGGACCGGGACTCGGTCAACCCCGATGATCAACACTTTGAGAAGAGGATATCCGGCATGTACCTGGGAGAAATACTCAGACGGATCCTCGTCGACCTGATCCAGACCCAGCCGGGAATTTTCGAACTCGAGGTCTCTCGGGGTTCATTGCTCCACGTGCCCGACAGTATCGACAGCTCGCTCTTATCTATGGTGGTCAAGGACGACACTCCCGACCTGGAGCACGCACGCGGCGAAATATCAAGAGTGCTGGGAGCCACTCACGTATCGACGAACGACGCGAAAGCCATCAAGATCCTGTCCGAAGCGATTGGTCGGAGATCGGCGAGACTATCCTCTGTGGCGATTGCCGGGGTCGCCCTCCAGTCTGGGATTTTCGAACCAAAGACCGTCGCACAACCGCTTTCACCGTGCTGGGGTCTGGGTATCAATGTCCTCAAGCCCATCCTCTACGGCGTTCAGACCTTTTGGAGGTTCCTCGCAAGCTGGCTCCGGGTCAAGGTCCGCATCACCGTCCCCAAAAAGCAGTCTGCGAGCTCGGCGGGTGGCTCTGGGGGTCAGTGTACGAGTGAGCGCGAGAGCGAGGTCGAAGCCATTGATATTGGCGTCGATGGATCTCTGGTTGAACACTTTCCCAACTTTGAGAAGCATATTCGAGAGGCTCTTGGAGAAATCCCCGAGATCGGTGACCGTGGAGAAAGAATGATCAAGATAGGGATGGCTAGAGACGGCAGCGGCGTTGGGGCTGCGCTGATCGCATGGGCGGCGAGATCGTAATGGATGGACTTTGGCCAGCCATCTCGGGGCTGGGGGGGTGCTTGAAAATTAAACCATTAGAGGAATAGAGAGTTGTGCTAGACGTGAAGACTATAGGCGTGGTTCAGGCTGCCACAGGAAACTGTAGATAGACCGCGTATGATGTGGCCAGTTAATATCATCTTTTACCCAACGGAGCAAATCAGACCGGTTTCGTTTGGCTCAATCCATTGTTCTGTCATGGTGGCAACAGTACTTTAAAGTCATTCATATTCAAATCAAGAAACAACTAACGTTGTAAATCATGTATTAAGCAAAGGAAATCAAGAGGAGAGAAAAATAAAATAAGGGAACAATGATGACTGGGTGAGAATTACACCTAAGTGGATAGAGCAACATTTGAAAAAAGGGCAAAACGAGAGGTCGTGCCCGGGTTCGAACCGGGGTTGCCGGAAGTAGCGATTTTGATGTAATCAAAATCCGGAGTGATGACCACTACACTACACAACCGCTGTCGTTATTGACTGCAGGTGATTTACCTTGACTTTATAAATCACAGAGTGTGGAGACACCCCCACATAGAAACGATGACCAATCAATGATATACATGTACTCAGTGGCAGGGGTAAGTTAAATACCCCAGTTAGGTAGTATCGCAGCACAGTCCAGCTAGCTAGACCAGTAAACAGTACTATAATGCCCACTACTGAAATAAGGAGGGCCCGTGCCCCGCTACGCTGCTCAGGACAATGCATTCTATGCGGTTGTCTTATTGTCGCTGTGGCTGCTGTCTGTGCTGGGGCTGCCCGGCGGGTCTATCTCCTTGTCCTGCTGTCCCCCTGCAGAATCTCCTTAGTCTAGAGATATACGCTGTAGCCCCCCCCTGGTCTACTGCACTGTCCCCTGCACCTCCTGCTAGAACAGCAGTACTAGCTAGAGATACCGCACTAGTAGCTTGCCTACCTTGACCTCCTTGGCTTTCTCCATGACGACGTCCTTCCTTTCAACAGCTAACTAGTATATAAAAAGCATCCAGCTTGCTTTAATAATTGCCAGGTATATTGCTGTGTAGTTTGTCACATTGACCTAACCGCCGTCCTTGTTAATATCCATAAGAGCAAGCGAACTAAGTAAGACGCTCTTGTAGTCACCCTTCTGGAGTGGGTGGTTAGGAACGCAAACTAGCAGCTTGACTGCTGCCGGGAAAGGTTAGGAAATACCTGCTTCCCTCCTAGAGTACGTTACCCACTGTGTGTATACTATATCTCCTCTTAGCTCTCTCGGCTGGCCTCACTTCGTGTAGTCATTGTAGAACACCCAGCCCTCCTCTGCCATGATGCTGTTATGCACGAGCGCGTTATAAGTCAAAGCACCCACTTTCCGATCACCCCCACATTGCGATCACCCAAAAACATCGCCATTATAATAACCACTACCTTATTTAATTAACTACTAACATTATCTAGATACTATAATAATATAACTTTTAGCCTTACTAGGTAATTTAGATACACTAGATTTATCTATATTACTTTTAACCTTGCCTACCTTTATCTAGGCTTACTGTACCTCTTTAATTATTATAAACTTTATATTAGTATCTATATAAATAGCCTTCTGTTTCCTAGATATACTATTAGTAACCTAGGCTTCTAGAAGGCTAATTTTTTACTAGGTAATAGGTAGCTTATAGGACTTTTCTTAGAAGCCTTTTTTAACCTTTTTAAATAGTTAGCGTTATATAATAATATTTTATTTTAGTTAGCTAAAGAGCTATAGTTAGTCCCTAAGGTCCTTTATTTTCCTTAGTATAGACTACTTTACTATAGATAAGGCTAATACTTATCCCTCTATATTATAGGTATCTTAGGCTATATAGGTATCTCTAGTAGCTACTTTAAGTAGTATTAATAGTGTTATTAATAATAATATTACCTTTTAAACTAATAGCCTATTTATAAGTAGCTTTATAGCACTAATAGGCTATAACCTAGTGTATTTCTAGCTACTTTTAATATTACTAATAGTTAGACTAGCTAAGTAAGCCTTTTAATAGTAAAAAAAAAAGTTCTTTTTACTTATAATAGTAAAGTTAATTTACTAACTAAGATATCTAAGCTTTTTTTAATATACTACCTTAATAAAGCTAAAGACTAACTAGTTAAGTAGCTAAAAAATATAGAAAATATATAGTAGTAAAAATAATAAATAAATATTATTAGTATAGTATATCTATATAAAATCTATTATTATATAGCTCTTATACTTATCTAAGATAAGTAGTTTAGCTTAATTAAGTTAAAAAGGCTTAGTCTAAAAAAAAAGACCTTTTATAACTATTTAATAGTAGTATTATTAATAGTCTATTTATTCTCTATTACTATAAACTTTTATTTATTATATAAAGTAAAATTAAGAGAGAACTACTACTACTAGACTATTTTACCTTTATATATAACTAAGAGATAAATAAGAATACTTTTAGTAAATATATACTTAATAATAAATACCTAGGCTTATAATCTAGGCTACTTTTTCTTTACTACCTTTATTATAGCCTTACTTAGCACTAGCCTATTATTACTTTTACCTTTAAGAATACTAGTCTTATCTATATTATATCTATTAGCTAGTTTAATAGCCTAAATATAAAGTATAATAAGATATTTAAACTAGTCCCTAATAACCTTAGTAAATACTTTATTAATACACCTTAAATTAATAAATTAACTTCTCTAGACCTTAATAAATAAGTTCTTTTAAATAAAGCTATCTATTTACTTTTTACTTAAAGGTTAAGTATCCCCTATAGTATAGAGGATATAATAAGTAAAGTCCCTTAGTTATTAATAGGTTAGTAGTAGCCTAAAGTTAGCCTAGGTAGTTACCTAACTAGCTAGGCTAGCCTTCTAGGTAGCTAGTAGTCACTAGAGGTCCTTAAAGGCATTAGCCCTCTTTTAGGTGCTAGATAAATAGTTCTAGAGGGTAGTAAATAGGATACTATAGGTCTTAGATACTTAGTGTATACTACTGCTAATAGTAATAGTATTTATTACCTAGGTAATCTTTAACTTAGTATATCTAACTATAGGGTAATAAAGAATAAATACTAAAAAAATAAAGTTATTTAGATAAGAACTATAGAAGTAGTAATAGTATATATATAGTGGTTGGTGGTGGCTGGGGGTGGATATGAGGTGGATATGCATGATTGCAATGTGGGGGTGATCGGAAAGTGGGTGCTTTGACTTACGGCATATCTTATAGCTGCTTATTTCAACGGTAGCCCTGCTCACCCTTCCACCCCCTAAATCCTAGGACAATACGCTCGTGACAAGGAGCACCCACAGCGCAACTCCCACCATACTACCTCCCGCTGCCGACCGGCCAGAGCTGCCCTCGTGCGTCCCCGTGATTCCACTGCCTATCCCGTTTCTGGCGAACGTGGACGTCTAGTCAGTGGTTTTGAGATGCCGAATAATGTATCTATTTTAACCCCTTGACTATGCCTTGCGCCAATCGACACAGTCAGGACGTGTTCGGAAACTTGAATAGAACTTGGATAACGGAGGTCACAATTCTGAGTTTGAAGGGTACCCGTGACTGGTGCTATCATGCCCTCAGTAAAGTTTCAAGTACCCGCAGGTCAACAACCATTCTTTCCGGGCCCAACCTCAAGACACAGCTTTAAGGGAGCGGATGGCCGACGTAGGTCAGCGTAGATACACTAACAATATCGAGGGATTTCTAAGCTTCACCGTGTATTTGTCATCTTTGTAGCTAATTTGAGAGTCGTGTAGACTGTAACGCTTTTCCCAGAAATGAATAAGAGTAATAATCCGTGAGGAAGTGGCAACTGAAATGACAGACTCTTGCGGTAATGTATTAAGTTAAGGGACCATTGGAGAAGCCTAGTAAACAACTACTGAGGCAAGTTGATTGCAGGCGTTGGTATCGGCGTATTCAACTTGTTACAGTTTCGCATAATCTCGTTGCGAAGCTACAATGAACCCGAGCGCCCGCGAAGTGAAGTAGGAAATTGCCTGATCCTTGGAATATCTTACAGGACGATGGCGCGGCTAGATAATGTAGTCTTTTTTTTCAACCCCTCGAGTAATGCTGCACGAGGTTTCACGACCGTCGCAATACGCAACAGATACCGGACCGAAACGTCCGTGCTTCAAAATAAAATTCTAATAAGTCGTGAGAGACTGTGACTAGTTAAGCCGGCAATACATCTTCCAAACGTTGCGGATAGCCCGGATAGACGTAACGGTGTTTCCGGATTGCCGAACATGGAGTCCCACTGTTACTGTATCGCGTCGCTACGCCATATGCAAGGAGGCGCGGATCTTTAAGTTTCATCGGGCTATCTGTATTTCTAGCCCACCAATCCCGTTATGCGTTGGACTTTTACGCATTCGGTCTTGTCCGTGTTCCGAGGCATCCCCGCATCGTCTACAGTGTACACAGAACGAGGGGTTCAATGCCAAGGAATGGAGTCGCAACATATGCGGAGGGGCATCGCTGGCATTCGGCTCGAAAGTCGACTCCGGTGCCGAGCTGCCATAAAGTCGCCTCATCCTGCGCCGTGAGCCCAAGCAAGATTGAATAAACCATGCAGGCAATTTTACCTTGTTTGCCATACAGCTCTGCGATGTTTAAACAGCACTTAACCGCTGCGTCATCAACTCACTGATTCCACCATGACGCAAGCGTTCGGCACCCTCCCCGGCGGGGTTCTCAAGACACCCGAGAAGTTCACACTCCGAGTCCCGGATCAGGATCTGGACGAGTTCAAACAGCTCCTACAGCTGTCCAAGATCGGCCCTGAGACGTGGGAAAACAAGCAGGATGACGGACGCTTCGGCGTCACCCGCGACTGGCTCATTGGCGTCAAAGACGCCTGGCTCAAGTTCGACTGGAGGAAGCAAGAGAACCGCATCAACTCATTCCCCAACTTCAAGGCCAAGGTGGAGAACGCGGATTTGGGAACCCTGGACATCCACTTCACGGCGCTCTTCTCAAAAAGAAAAGATGCCGTTCCGATCATTTTCATGCACGGGTGGCCGGGCTCGTTTCTAGAGTTCTTCCCCATCCTCGATCTGTTGGTGAAGAAATACACCCCCGACTCCCTGCCGTACCACGTCATTGTGCCGTCGATACCTGGCTACGGACTCTCGGCGGACTCGATCCCCCTGGACAAGCGGACGGGTCTAGGCCCAGTGGCGGATTCCCTTCATCAGCTGATGCTGGACTTGGGATTTGGCGGAGGCTACGCCGCTCAGGGCGGTGATATCGGGAGCCTCCTGGCCAGGGCTATGTCTTGGAAGAAGGAATGCAAGGCTTTTCATCGTGAGCAATGCCGGGCGATAAAATGTCAGTACTGATACTGACGCAAACTCAGTCAATATCCTAGGCCCAACAGCGGACGATTTGAGCAAATCAGAAGAGCTTCCGCAGCAAGACCTTCAACGCTTGCAGAAGGCGGCAGCGTGGGTTAAAACGGAAATGTCGTACGCCCTGACGCATGATCTCAGGCCAGCGACTATCGGCTTAGTCTTGTCTACGAATCCGTTGGCTCTAATGGCTTGGTGAGATTGAGGCGTCTAGATCTGGCACATAGATTGCAGTACTGACGCGTGGCAGGATCGGGGAAAAGTACTTGGATTGGGCGGATAGTCGGCACCCCCTCCAAACCGAGACTATTCTTGAACTGGTCAGTCTGTACTGGTTCACGTCTACCTTCCCCAGGAGCATCTACCCATACGCCCAAACGGCCGAGGGCTGGAGTTCTGGAACGTTAAGTTCTGTACCCATAGCAAAAGAGACGCCGATGGGATACTCGCATTTCGACGGTGAGCTCAACTTCATGCCAAAGCCGTGGGCAGAGAAATCCTATCCGAACCTTAGGCTCTATCGCACGCACGACAAGGTAAACCAGCTCAGAATTTTGGATGCCATCAGTCCGCAGCAGAGGGCGCTGACACGCTTACAGGGAGGCCATTTCGCTGCGCTCGAGCAGCCAGAGTTGCTGCTGCAGGACGTGGAGGATTTCCTCGAATCTGTGCAGGTCATTGAGACGTAGTCACCCAAGGTGGTTATAATGTCCGGGGCGTTCATTAACCAGGAGTATACCCTCCTATCGCTACGCGTGGCATAGAAATTGGTCAGTGAGGGATTTTAAGAACACAGTTTACAAAGTTCCAAGGTATCTAGGTCTAATAGAGACAGACAGCTGAAAGCATAGGATGATCCGAACGCCATATCCTTTTCCAAGTTTATGCAACCGAAAAACAAACTCCTGTTGAGAAATCAAGCCTGAAAATAGCAGTCCGAAATCAGATTCTTTGTACGCTGACTTCGGGCTGCTTTTGTTCCTTGACGCCTTCGTAGCTGCCCGGCGATTGCGTCGCTTGCGAAAAGGCTAAAAATCTGTCTGCTTTAGCAACGGGCGCGTACCTGCGTCTTCGCTGCCAATATCTGTAGTCCTACGTGTTAGAATCCGAGAAAATGGAACGCATACATAATCTCTGGGTATGTTGGCCACAAAGAGGGGGGGACTTACACGAAAGCACCAATGATACCAGCGAACACGACAACGCCGACGCCGACGCTGATGCCGATGACGACCTTCTTGTCGACCCCGCCAATCTCGCCTTCGGCGCCTGTGGGTGCCTCGGCAGGGTTGGTCCCGGTGGCGGACGGAGTGGAAGTAGGAGGGGGTGGGGGAGTGTACAGCTTGGGTGCTCCGCTAGTCGATATCAAAGACTTGGCGCCGGAACCGAAATCGACAACGCTCTGGACGGCGGGTTGCGTTGCTGCCGGAAAAGTGGCCTTCTCGCCGGACGCCACGGCTGTGACGAACGTCTCGGTCGCGACAAACTTCCTCAGAGTCTGCAGCTGGGGCGGGCAGTTGATGAGGCCCGTCGCCAAGCACTCAATGGCCGTGTAGGTGACCTTCTCGCTCAGCGTCGTCGTCGTCAGCAGCGCCGGGTCCTTCTTATCCACGGTCGTCGTCGTCGCAGTTACGGTCGCCGCCGCCGCCGCGGTGGAGGGCGCTACCCGCCGGCTGGCGCAGCCGCCGCCGAGGGTGGTGTAGAAGATAGCGACCTGCGTGCTCGGCACGGGGCCCCAGACGCGGTCTCCGATCCGCACCGACGCGCCGGCGGCGGCGCCCAGGGCGAACTGGTACGCGTTGACGGCGCGCAGCGCGCAGCCGTCCTCGTCGGGCGCCGCGAGGGCGGTGACGTTGGTGCTGAGCTCGGCGACGTTGGCGAAGACGCCGACCTCGACGCCGGCCGACGCGCCCGGTATCGTGAGGGTCTTGTTGAAGATCTCAAGCTCCCTGCTGTCGACGGGGGTGGAGAGCTGGATGCCGGCGCTGACGCCGACCCGGAGGACGGCCTTGAGCACGACGCCGGCGCTTTCGACGACGACCGGCAGGAACTCGAAGCGACCGCCGTTGCTGGGTTTTTTGTTTTATTTTTAGTCACTGTGAGCTTAAATGTCCCCCCGAAGGAGGTTCTGCTTCCGAGTAAAGGGATGGGCGACTTACAAGTTCACGCTCGACACGTTCTTGGAGAACAGGGCAATGTCGAAGCCGACTCTGTCATCCATCCGGATGTGGAAACCGCTGCTCATGCGCACCTCGCTCTCGACGCTCAGGATGAGATCGACGGCGAACACGACGCCGAGCTGCAGGGCGTCGCCGACCTTCGCCCCCAGCGGCGTCGTCGAGGTGTACAGGTTGAGCTTGTAGTTCAGGCCGGCCGACAGGGTGGTGTCCAGCTGCATGTACAGCTCCAGGTCGTCGAAGCCGAAGCCGAGCCGGGCCTCGGGGAAGTCCGGGAGGTCGACGTCGAACGTGATGTTGAGCGGCGGGAAGTCAAAGTCGTCGGCGTCCAGGCCGTCCGACAGCTTCGACGCGACGCCCCCGACGTAGTCCTTGGCGTACGTCGTGATGTTGTCAAAGGTCTCGGCGAACTCGCTGCCGATGTCGCCAAGCACCTGGGTCGTGTTGAAGGTGCCGTCGATGGTGAGGTGGGCGACGGCCTCGCCCTTGATGTAGCACCGCGCGCAGACGATGTTGATGCCGCCTTGCACCGTGACGTTCTCATTTCCGACCTTTCCCGCATCCTCACTTCAAGAAGTGGAAGATCAGCCGTCAATGCTCTCTGCTCTCACAACAGGTGGTGAAGTGGAATAGCAGACTTACAATCTGAAGAGGACTGCGTTGTCAAAGCTTGTGTCCAACGACGTGCTGTTGCTGAACCGCTCTTCCCTCCCTTCGACTCTCGCATTCTGAAGGTGTCGTCGGATCGTCCGCAGCGTTTCCAAGGCCGTCTGACCGGGGCTGTTCTGGACCGTCAACTCGACCGGAGTCTGAGCCGCAGCAAAGGTGCATAGCAGGGTGATTGCCCATAGCAGGGATATACATGGTGTAAGCATCACAACGGTGTTGAGTTTGCATAGGAGATAGGTTGATCCAAAGCATCAAGCCAGGATAGAGTGCCTGGGTGAGGATGGGGGAGCCGGGCCATTTTTCAATGGTTTGCACCCCAGTGTCCGTCGGTTTGACGAGCTTAAAACCGTTGGAACGCCGCGAACCAAGTCTGCAGACGGTTTGAGGGGCAGTTCGTGCGGTTGGTTTGGTTTGCAACATTGTGATGTTGCGGCCGAAATGCAGGGGTTTTTTCAGCTGCTGTGGTTGCATGACTAGCTACAGAACCGGGGTTGTCCTCGCGATCCCGCAGCCTGACGATGAATGAGATGAAGAGAACATTCCGGTGCAATGCGACGCGACGCATGCTGGCGATCCATTGCGACGGTGACTGATAAGCTCAGTAGACCGGCGTTGCACACAATAACTTATTGGCATTGAGTGATTCATTCCTTAGTGCAGATACTCAAGAAACGGAATAGGTGTATCAACAGGTGGGCCGCCATCGGGCCAGAAATGGTTTCATTCACAAGCTGCTTAGACGGCGATGGATGGCTGCAAATAGAGACGGGCAGCAAACATGGGTGAAACATGATGTCGTGAGGCACAGGTTCATCGCATCGCACGTGTTGGCTTGAACAACTACATAGTAAGAAGCCCCCCCTTTCGATATTTGGAAACCCCAAGACCCAGCCTCGTGGCATCGGCGTCGGGGGGCATGTAAAGGAGGATAAAATAGAAACAAGGAGGGCGTCCCGCGAGGCCCCCACGTTGCGTTGGCTGCAACCAGATGCGACGCGACCTCCGCAAATGCAGGACGCGGGTTTCAGACCCTCCTTTCGAACTATTCTGGACGTTGGTTATTGAGTCGCAGCCAACATCGAGATCAGAGGGGGGGGGGGGGGGGCAGTTTAGGATGAGGATGCAAATTCTTGATGTCTAGCCGAGTGTTGGCTCTTTTTCAGTCCACGCACCTTTGATCGTGAGATCGCGAAGGGTTCATCTGGCCGCGGAAGCCTTGGAACCGGCGGGGAGATCAAAGACCTTGCCCGGGTTCATGATCCACCTGCGAAATGGTCAATCCCACGAGCATGCATCGGGAGGCGAGGGAATGGCCGAACATACTTGGGATCCACGGCTTGTTTCAATGTCTTCATCAAGTCGATCGCGTCGTTTCCAAGCTCGTCTACCAGACAGTCCTACCCACATCGTGTTAGCTGGTGGTCAACGAATGCGGGCGAGCAGCCCTCCCGGGGCGCGGAAACTTGTGATACCTTCTTCCCGATGCCAATCGCATGTTCGCCCTGCACGACACGTTTAGAAAACAGCACAGCGGCAACGGAGGAACAAACACCCAAACCCACCGAGACCGTCCCCTCCATCTCCAGCGCCCTGCTCATCATGTCATGGACGCACTTGGCGACCGACGCCCGCTGCGCCTCGTCCTCCGGGTCGTACATGACGGTCTGGTGGAAGTTCCCGTCGCCGACGTGGCCGATGACGCTCGCAAAGAGCCCCAGCTTCCCAGAGTCTTCTTTCGACAAGTCTGGCAACACGGGGTTTTGTCACGTCAGTCGTCGCAGCCCACCGCTTTTGATGGAAACAGGGGAGAAGAAAAACAAACTCACTGATGATCTCGGCCAACCGCGAGATGGGTACGGCCACATCGGTCGACCATAGCGAGTATCCCTCGGGCTTGATGGACGTCATCGTCCACAAGGCCTCCTTCCTCGCCGCCCAGAGGTCCGCCTCTTCCTGTTTGTCCCTGGCGAAGAATATCTTGCCCGGCTTGAACGGCTGCACAATCTCCTTCACCCGGGCGATGTCTCCCCTGATGCCTTCGGTTGTCCCCGCGAATCTATCAGGTATTAGAAAGAAAGAAGAAGAAAAGAAAGGAAAAAAAAACGACAGACAGTCAGTGTCGTCAAAAACAAAAACAAAAAGGTTTGAACGCCGATCAAAGGCCATCCCTCCCCGGCATAGCAGCCGCTTAATAAACAAACTCACTTCAGAAAGAGCGCCGGGCTCTCGTCCCACGCCGTCTTCCTCACGGCCTCGCTCCCGTGCCGGTTGATGACGCGCATCTGCACCTCGTCCATGAGCTCGAGCGCGCCGAGCTGGACCCCGGAGCGGATCAGCCGCGCGGCCGCGCGCGCCGCCTCGTCGACGGTCGGGAACGAGACGACGGCGACGCCCGTGTCCCGCGGCGCGACGGCGAGCTTCAGCGTGGCCTCGGTCACCATGCCCAGCGTGCCCTCGGCGCCGACGAACAGCGACGTCAGGTTGTACCCGGCCGAGGTCTTGCGCGGCCGCCGCCGGGTCTTGATGACGCGGCCGTCGGCCAGCACGACGGTGAGGTTGACGACCCAGTCCTTCATCGTGCCGTAGCGGAAGGCGTTGGTGCCGCTGCAGTTGGTCGAGACCATGCCGCCCACCATGGCCGTCGGGGAGGGGTCCAGCGGGAGGAAGAGGCCCGAGTCCTGGATGGTCCGGTTGAGCGTCACCCAGTTCACACCCGGTTGGACGACGACGTCCATGCTGGAGCGCAAGGTGTCAGAAGGCGGCGTTGTCTTGGAGGGGATGTATGGGGGGGGGGGGGGGGGTCGCGACTCATCAGGGTGGAAGGCGATTATCTTGTCCATGTGCACAAAATCGACGCAGATGCCGCTGTAGGGCGACGAGAAGCTGCCCTCGATCGAGGACCCGGCGCCGAACGGTACTCGGAAGCTGTCAGCTTCTACCGGAATAGCACACACGCGCCTTCATCGGGGGAGTGGGCGAGGCGTCAGCTGGCGAGCACATCAAACTCACCTATTGGCACGCTATGCCTGTTGCAGATCTTGGCTATCCGGGACACGTCCTCCGTCGTCCTGGGATACACGATGGCGACTGGCCGTCCGCTCGAGTTCGACGTCGACCAGTCCGAGTGGCCGTGCAGCTCAATCTCGTCCTCATCGAAGCTGACCGCGTCTTTGCCCAGTGCTTCCGAGATCTCGTCGGCCGCCTGCACACGCGTGAGCTCCCCCTCATGCTAAGCAAAAAAAAAAAAAAAAAAGAAAAAGAAAAAGGTCTTGAACCAAAAGCTTACACGCAGCATCTGCTTCCGGTTCGCAAAGTTGACCCGCGACAACTTGCTCTGGGACGTCGCGTTCGGGGCCGAAGCAGCTGACCGGCCGAGCAGATACCCCGCCAATAGGGGTATGGCGCCGAGGGCCAGCAGCTGGAGGGCGATGAACCGGCCGCCCCTTTTGGACGACTCAGAGGAGGCTGTGTGAAGGAGCTTCGAGTGTGGTGGTTCAAAGGCTGGGCCGGACAGTCCGTGGCGACGTGCCGGGGACCGGTAGGGAGCGGTGCTCCTCAGGCGGGCGCCGGAGCGCGCAAAGGCGCGAAAAGCCATGACGGGTCAGATGCGGAGTGTGCTCGAAAAGGAGTGGAATTAACAGCCGGTATATTTCTCACAAGCTGAACAGCTTACGCTTGCGTAGACACGGGCTGCTGGGTCACCAGCCTGGTGGCCGTGGGAGAAACAGGCTGGTAAGAGGGCGTCGGCCACAATGGCTCTTAATCAATCGGCCGCAACTGAAAACAGGAAATACCAAACCTCGGGCGGGCCAGGTAATAGAAGGCGGGAATGCTTATGTTTGAGGTTAGTCAAGATTGATGTTGGTGAAAGGAAGACGGCGGCGCGTCAAGGTCCGAGGTGTTGGGAGTGGGGACTCTCGGACGCCCCGGAAACCGGGAGAGAATTGGGCCGAGGCAAGCCGGGCCTCCCCCGAGACGTTGGACATCGTCGCCAATTATGAAGGGACGAGAAATCATCAACTTGAAGAAGTGAAGACGTTTTGCTTTGCCAGTTCAATATTGGTCAAGCACTATTGTGCATTTGAATCTTCATCTGCATTTGATCACTATCAAAGGAAAAGTGCACATCAATTTCTCATTGCTAGATACATTTGGGGCTTCATTATTTTTTGGCATCTCTGTATTTCATCTGCTTTAATTACTGACAGGACCATCCATGGTTTCGTACTCGTTGTCATTATCGTCAAATTCCCTTCTCGATCAAGCGCCTTTTTCATGTCATACTCAAAATACAAATACCGCCCAAGCCAAAATCTAAATGTTGTCCCGTAGCTCTTTTCCTCCCAAGCCCCAGAGTCTCAAAAGAGTTGTCCGAGAGCAGCCAAGAGTTTCTCACTCTCGTCTCCCAACTCGGCCTCCAGCCAAGCGACGGCTTTCTCTTCCATCATCTCCCAACTGTCGCGCTCGTCTACTAACCTCTTCCTCAAGAATGCGACAACGGCAGCGGTTGATGATGCAATCGGACCCTGGCTGCCTTGGACGGTCTGCTCCACCGTGCTCTTGACATCTTGAGGAGAGACGCCGAGAACGGCGAACAGCTTGTCCGACCACACCCAATATCCACTGAATTCCTGCATCGAGACAAGGGCGTAGAACTGGTCCGCGGGAGTCTGTGAGTGGTAGACGGGTTTGGTCCAAACGTCCCCCACCGCAACAGACATTGGGGAGACATTCTGACTCATCTGCTGGACAGCAGGTGCGACATCATCATCATCATCCGGGTCGTCAAGAGGCATGCATGCAACATCGTCTACCTCCTTCCGATACTGTACCAGGAGGGCTTCGTCGACTTGCGCAGCAGGCGGGGCGAGTGCCGGCGCGGCGAGCGGGGGTGGAGGGGGTGCAGAAGGAGCGCCGGTGCCAAACAAGCCTCCCCCGAATCCGGAGCTTTGCCCGCCGAAGAGGCCTCCTGCGAAAGAACCCCCAGAACGCCTTCCAAACGCGGCCGCTGTAGATGAAGTGCTTGTAGGCCCGCCGAAAAAGTCTCTGCCGACTGGAGGCTGAGAGGACGTACTCGGAGGCCCAAATGGGTTCGATGAGGCACTCCCACTCGCAGGCCTGCCAAAGGCTTCACTGATTGGACGATGATGAGAAGATTGTGTTTTCGGAGGCTCCCGACCGAACAAGCGGTTGACGGAGGGAAACATCGATCCGGCCCGAGAAGGCGGCTTCATGGAGAGATTGCCACTTTCATACAATAACGGCTCTGATCCACATAGAACCACGGATTGATCAAAGCTTGTGGCAGGACCCATTCCCACCTTCTTCATCTTTTTCTTAGCCACACCATTGTCTGGCGGCATCTCGGCAGCAACGCACAGCTCATCCTCGGTGGACCTGGCGCGGGGCGGATCGCTGTCAACGGCAACGAAAGAGCACCACTTGCCACCGACCTGGAACTGGATACCGAGACGGACAGCCTCTCGTTCCACCATGGTGGGGAATCGACCTGGATGCTTATCCTTGAGAGACTGGCCATCCTTGGCATTTGCATGGAAGATCCAGCCGCGACCCTCCTCCAGCTCCTTGACGGCCTTCCGAGCGGCGAGCTGATGGATGGTCTCAGCCTTGTCTTGAAGGATTGTGATGGGGATCTGGAGCTCCAGGGGTCCTTGGGGTGACGTTCCACGAAGAATGAGGGACTCTGGCGTCTTGTCTTTCAGCTCTCTGTCGGGAGAGAGGATGAGATAGGTGGTCGTGCGGCTGAAGGGATACAGGGGCGGGATCTGGAAGGGTGCCCGGAGCACCTTTGGCGGCTTGACAGCAGGGACGTGAGAGTACCGCTCCGCACCGGCTCCATCGACATGTGGCTGCTCGGCTTCTGTGTCGACGTCGTCATCTGCGCTACTATCAAATAGCGAGATGGGCTTTTGGGGGAAATCGGGTGCATCCTGGCCGAGGGGCTTGGGCGAAGCTGCGGTGGCTGGTTCGATGATGTCAAAGTCATCTTCGGGCTCTGTTTCCGACTCGGCATCGGCGTACTTGAGCTCCAGGGTGTAGTCGTTCACGTGGGGTGTGAGTGCGCCCTTGAGCATCCGGACAACCTTGCCAGACATCTTCTCATTCTCGGAGACGGCCTGGGAGAAGCCGTTGCCAGCTCGTGCAAGGCCCTCGATGAGGGAGTGGCTGACATCGCGGCCGACACCCAGGGTAAACAGGCGAATGGCACCCTGGGACTTTTGGACGCGGTCGTCGACCATGGTGAAGAGGCGCTCCTCGTTCCAGACTTCGCCGTCCGTGAGTACAAAGACCTCGAGGTCGAGATCGGGGTGGCGCAGCTCAAAGGTCTTCTGGATGGGGCCATGGATTCGGGTGCCTCCATAGTTGGCATCGAACGTGTCGACGTGTTTCATGGCGGTTTCCAAGGTGTTTTTGTCGTAGGTCACGGACTTGTCGAACAAGAAGGAATAGCTAGAGCCGAAGCTGCAGATATTGAACATGGCGCCGACGGGAAGCGACTTGAGGAAAACCTTGAGGGCATTCTTGAGGTCGTCAATCTTGCTGCCTTGCATGGAGCCGGAACGGTCACAGATGAAGACGATCTCGGGCTTGGTCGGGGCTAGCTTGAACTTGGGAACGAAGGTGGCCATCAGGGCTTGCTGGTGGGGGATGGTGGGATGCGTCTCGAGGACGGCGACGGGGTTGGATGTGTTTGTAGCGATGACCTGGATGATGAAGTCATCATCCAGCTGTGCGGTGCCCAAGGAGAGAGTGGCGGAGGCGAACTGGAGGGAAGGGGCGGCGTCAGCACTCATGGTGGAGGTGGAGCCAACAGAAACAGCGATGGGGTGCGAGGGCGACTGGATGGACTTGATGACGCTTCCAGCCGGCACCTCGGCGTCAACAACGATGCTGATGCCGCCCTGTGTCGACACGTTGGTGGGTTTATCGAGCAGCGTGCCGGGGTAGGAGCCAAAGCGGGGAGCAATGGAGGTAGGTATGGTGAACCTGATACCGTCGACTTCAGCATCGTGCTTCAGCTCGCCCAGATACTCGATCTCGACAGAGATGTGGGCACCAGCGGGAACGTTGCCGACGGTGGTGGTGAAGACATCGCTTGCGTCAGGAAGTTGCTCGAATAGAGCGGCCGTCTGGCCATTGGCGACGGCGTCATCGTACGTCTTGCGAGCCGTGTTCTTCTCCTGCACAAGACCGCGAATGACACGATCCTTGTTGATGGTGCAAGTGAAGGCGACAACGGACACGCCGTCGTACAGGGGAAAGTTGTAGCGAAGCTCTGGGATGGATGCGGTGGAAGACGGGTTGGCGAAGGACTGGGTCAGGGTCGTCCGCGAAGTGGAAGCAATGATGCGGGCATGAAGGGACTGAGACAGCGGAGGGAGATATCTGCGTTGGGGCTTTTGGAACGGGCTGACAATTGACGAGTCGAGGTAGTAGAAGCCGCAGACGTGCTGGTGATGGCGGGTGCCGAACAAGGACATGATGGACAATGAGTACGGGGCTCACAAGGTCCAGGAGGTCGTCGAGATGACAAGATGTCGAGTGGTTGTTGTTGTTGTGGTGGTGGTGTGACGACGTGGTGTGGTGAAGTCGTTTGATGGGTTTCCTGCGTGGAATGAATGGTTGTTGAAATGTGGTTCGGGAACCAATGTGGATGAATGTGTAGACTACTCTCTGAGAGCAAGAGAGAGAGTGATAGAGAGAGAAGGAGGAAAAGAACAGAGGCAATGGCAAAGAAGACTTACTTATATGCCTCATCGTGGGATTTTCTGTAGATGTCGGGAGATGGTGTGGTGAATCCGTGTCTCTCTCCCGGCTCTTGCCTGTTTGTCATCCTGCGCAGTGTAAGTCTCCAAGGCGGAATACGGAGCAGGTACGAACGGGTCGCTGGGGGAAGGTGCCCCGCCAAAGAGTAAAAGCAAGAGCAGGCGCACCCAGGCAGCAGCTTCCTTGTCCGGGGAACCAATCAGCGACAGATTGCCGAAGGATGGTGATTTCTGATTGGCTATGCTTAATTTCGAATATGGCCCGTGCATGGCTGCCTCTGCGCTAAAGGGGGATATCAGTGGGTCTTCATGGGGGATGATGGGATCCACAAGTCCCACTCTTTTTTCGTTCGTTGTCAGTTTTACGCCGCTGCGTATTCCTGCATTCTCAATCCATCTTTCTCGTCTTCAACAGCCGACCAATCAGCCAGCAAGGAGTCAATCTTCTTCTTGGTTTGTAATACAAACCATCCTTTATATCATCTCTTCACTTGGTTTTTTCTCCTGTCGCCTGCTTCTTTTCCTAATACTGATGACGAATCAATCTGACCTCTCAACCCCAGGCACCAAGACTCAGTCTGATCTCTAATGGATGGATGGATGGATGCCTAGTCGTTTGCTGAATGGGAACGCCTTGGGGTGACTCAGATGTGGCATGTCCTCCCCTAATTTCATTGTTATCTATGCAAAATGAACAAAGCCGAACTGACTCTCTCCGGCGCAAGACTCGCCTGCTTGTTAATATCAATATCTTAAGAGACGCAGGCCCGGAACACACCCAATATGTCGGCTCCTACACCATGAATCCCTTCTGCACCATTCAACCGCTGAACCCCAGTATGTGTCTTTCCAACTCGCCGAAATCGCCCAAGTCTTGCCCCGTCAGGCTCAGGTCTTGGTCACGGTAGATGGAGTTCCAGTCAAACACGTCCTCTGGCAGCAGCTCTGCCATTCCCTCTGTCTGCCTAAACGACTGCCCTTCGTCGTTTGGTCCCGCCGCCGCTGCTGGCTGCATCCACAAATACGAAATGTCGTTCCACAGACTCGAATCCAGCAGGCTTCTCGACCCCAGCTGGCTAGCCCGTCCAGACGACGTCAGAACCCCCCTGTCAACAGACCTGCTCGTCGTCGCAGCGGCCTGGGTGTCGTCGCCATCGTCGCCCGTCGCCGAGAAGACTGTTGTCGCTAACGACTGTTCACCGCCCTCCGCAGCCATACTCGCCATCCCCGGCCGATTCGTGCCGAACTCGCTGGGACTGTTCTTGGGTATGTCCAAGAAGGTCGACAGGTGATCCCGCATCCGCCGCACCTCCCGCGCCCTTTGCAGCGCAAAGTTGTTACCCCGCCCGACGAGGTAGTCGAGAATATCCAACGCCTCCGAGAGGCCCGGTCTAGGCGCCAGCTTCCCGCCCTCCTCGCACGTCGAGTCGATGATGAGCGTCAGGATCATGATGAAGGCAGCCGAGAAGATGGCGTCCAAGTCGAAGAAACCAAACGTTGCTGCGACGGTCCCGAGTCAGTCTACAACGTCTCGTGTGTACAACATCCTTTAGGAGTTTCCCCTCGACTCACTCAAGATGTTCTTCTTTCGTAACGACATCAAGACCTCCAGCAGCCGACGTGCCGCTTCCGAGCACGTCCGGCTGAGCCGTCCCAGCGGCGAGGCTCCCAGCTGGAAGTCTCCGCCGCCGTTTTCCTGGTCGAATATGAGTTTTGACACGTGGAGCATGACGGGCCGAATGGTCAGAAGAATCGCCTGGCAGCGTTGTTAGCTGTCTTCGTAATCCTAGTTGATTGTAGTCGACCCACTTGGTAAAGCATCATATGGAGATACGCCGACGTTCTCAGCGAAACGTCCCCTTCGGTGATCGCCAAATCGGACGTGTTGGTCGACAATTCACTCGGAATCTCCTTCGCGATCCAGTAAAGCGACTGCACAATGCCTTGCACGTTCGGGACGAAGGTTTCTTCGGGATGTGTGCCTGGTTCATAGATGGCTGGAGAATGCGAGTGTCAGCAAGCTCAACACCCAAGACTGAGTCGGGTTCAGCATACTCGGCAAGATCCTCCCCGTGACCCTTGCAATCTTGATGTTGGTTCGCAGAGGGAGAGCCGGCGGAAAGCCCGGTGAGTCTTTGGGCATGTCGACCTCGATGGCCTCGTCCAGGATACTCGAGGGGTTGCCGGTAGCGGCAGCGAGGCGTCTTGGCATGACAAGGTCAGCAAACGTGACTGCTGGCGCGAGGGGAGGGGGAACCGCGGTTCACCGAAGCCGCGACCCACCTCTCTTGCATGTACACCGTCCACCACAACCGGTTCAGGTGCACCTTTTCTGACTGCAACAAGTGACCTGTCCCCGATTTGCGGTGATAGCCATGCGTTGTCGCCAACCGGAGCGCGGAACTGATCTGCCAAGATGAGAACATTGACAGCCCCGGGGTGATGTGTAGCCGACTCACATAAAGGTACGCCTCCTCTTTGCGGTTCGCATTCTGCAAATACACCGCCGCCAGGGCATGTATCTCGATCCCCAGCTTCCCCAGGACGTACAGCTCGCCCAGGCTCGGGAGTTTGGACTGGACATACGCGAAGATGGTCGACCCGGGCAACCCGCTCCTCTCGTCGTCGTCGAAGCTCCCCGAGAAGAGTTTGCCGATGGCGAACACGAGCAGCATCTCCAGGTACCACGGCGTCTGCGTCTGCGACGCGTCGCTCAGGTTCGAGTAGAAGAAGGCGAGGCGGTCCGAGAACTCGCGCGTGTCGACGTGGTGCTGGGTGTGCCCGATGAAGAAGGTCATGCTGTCGAAGAGCCTGCGGGCCTCCTCCTCCGAGGGGAGCGGGAGCGCGCCATCCCGGGGCTTTAGGGCTGTGCCGAATCCCGGGTCGGTTAGGTGGCTGACGCGGTCTCGGCGCCCTAGCCGTGGATGCTCCAGGACGGTTTGGAGCCGCGATCCAAAGGTGTGGATGGAGCTCAGTGAAGAGTCGGCCAGTATACCTGGCGATATTCGTCAGGACGGACAGCCCGTCAAACGGTCAAAGAAAAGCCACCAAGGGGACTTACCGGACCTCGGTGAAGATTCGACGACGACGTTACTAGCGTTGCCTCCAGATGGGTTGTTCCTCTGTGTGGGGGATATGGATTGGTCAAGCGCCAGCCCGAGCAGGGTGGAAGCAGCGTTCACCTGAGTTGCGTTATCCTGAGGTGTCGGCGCTGTAGCCCTGGTTGGCGGACGGTTGGGTGACTCCGTCTGACTTGCTGATGTCTTGATAGCATCATTCTCCCGCACTTTAACCGTGTCAGCGGCATGTTAGGGGCCAAGTGGGAAACCAACCATGAATGACCGACCATTGGCGGTTGTGAGGCCGCCACCGCCGCCGCTGCCACCTTGGCTCTCATACCGAGCCAGCCTTTCTTGGAGGTCTTGAATCCGACTGAAATGAGGGGAGGCATCACATCAGAAACAGCGCTCGATAGTAGATTATGGGGAAGGGGGAACCGACGTGACAGAGTACACCCGCTTCTTGGCCGGCTCGGGGAACTTGCACTCGAGGTCGCGCCGGCTGCAGTACGTGCACGGCGCATCGCCCGAGCACTTGACCTTTTTCCGCCGGCATGTGAGACATCTGTGTGTGTCCGCCCACCTGGGGGTTAGCATTCGAGAAACTCACACTACACGGTCATGTGTGTGTGTAAGAGAGAGAGAGAGAGAGAGAGAGAGAGAGAGAGAGATAACAGGAGCATATGCCTAAGAGCGAAGGGCGAGGGGCGAAGAGAGGAGGGGTGCCGGACACTCACGCCGAAATGGTCTTTGCTGCGTCGCGGCTCACGCCGTGTCTGCTGCTGAGCGACGAACGTCTCGGTGAGGCGTTTCCTTCCGAACCCATCACCTTCTTGTTCATTTATTCGCTTGATATTTTTTTCTCCCTAATTGTGTGCCGCTCTCTCTATGCGGACGAAGAGCTTTTCCCCGGTTGCTGTGATTCCGCCGTGTGCATCTTGAGTCTCGGGGGAGGAACTGAGGACCTCCGAGGAAGTGGAGGGGGAGGGGGTGAGGACGCCGAACCTCGGAGCGGGGGTTGGCCGGCACTAGCCCTATCTTTGCTCATCGACCCAATCTCACCATGTTCCGCCATGTAAAAGTTGCGATGCGGTTTATGGGCATCAACAAAAATAACCGTCGTGTATTCTTTTTTTTTTCGTAACGTGGATACAAAGTTTGGGGGGGGCAGGGGGGGGGAAAGAATATAATCCTCCTCCATCCCTTAACTACAAGTTGGCTAGGCACTGTAGCTATACAAAGAGGAGGAGCAGGAGGAGGTTACTTGTATGACACTGGATACTTGCGTCTGTCTCCCAACGGGCTATGAAGCGCGCTGGCCGAGACAAACATTCCCCTCGGCAGCCTGCCCGTTCGGGTAATCAGCCGATCCTGGCTTCATCTTCATGCCCCCGCAGCATCGACAGACTCGAAGGTTGTGAGGGGGCAAGAGAGTCTACTAGTAGTAGTTCCCTCTAGATCTTGGCTTATATCATAGATAGGAGTTTATAGTAACAGAGAACAGATAGACTACCAATAATACTGCTGTTAAGTGGCTGATAAGAGTCTTTCTCCCTTAGACAGCATCTAGACTTCTTATCCTGGATGGCTATAAGAGTGTAGTAATGCTATATAAATGTTTATCTGTTATTCTTGCCGCTACATACCTCCCACGTCCTATAGCCTCTTGACCAGGCTGTCTTTAGTCCTTTAAAAGCAGCCTATTGGAAGGAGCTTGGATACCTTAGGCAGTAAACAATTTAATTATTATTAGCAAGAGGGGCTTTATATCATGTTATCAGTCGGCCTGCTAGGCTAGGCTAACTGCAAGCAATATCAAAAGCGCTAGGTTACGGCCTGTTACCATTGCGAAGCCTCTAATGAGCTCCTATCTATTGCCAGATACATTCGCACTATTACCAGCCGTCAATAAGAGGGTAAAGAGGGCCTATAATGCCCAGGATATAGAGGAATGGGTATCTGCCGTATCTGCTGTTAAGTGCTCTACGCCAAGGTGAGAGACCTTGGATATCAGCTGCATCTATTTAACTAACTAGAGCAAAACATCGCCACACAACGCTGGCTCTTTAGGAATGTCAAAAAAGGCTTCTAACAGCAGTCATTTGAGCTGGCTACTGTTAAGCATCAAATACAGCTCCCACAGGCCAAAGTCAACAACAGTACTACTAGGAAGAGGGAGACTGTTCATGTGGACCCTAACACGAAGTTCGCAACAATCAAAGAGGTGCGGCAACGAGTGGGTTGCTCGGCTGTCTCTCCCTTGTGTAGCCTCAAATCCCTGTACGAACATATTCCTCGGCCCTTTGTATTTACTAAATATTGCACTACAAGCTTATATTATGTGTGCACGACTCGCATGTTGAACATGAAGGCAAAGCCAGAGTCAATAGATGCTGCAACACACCCAAGTATGCTCTCTCAACAGGCTGTCACGACAAATGAAACTAATGCAGTGCGTCCTCTCAATTTTCAGGCTATCTGAAGTATAAATAAGCAGGCTCACATCCGTGATTCTAGGAGAAGATGGGGAGCCAAATGATACGGCATTTAGTGACGCAGTTGGGGACGCGGGAGGAGGGTGTTATTGGGGTAGGGAAAACGGCCTGAGTATCTGCGTCTCGAATGCTCTGGGCCGGCCCGGGTGAACGGAATGATAGTTCCTACGGCCCCGAATCTCTACGCCTGAGAGTATCGCGACAGCTTCATACTGTAGCAGGGGGGGGGCGAAGGGGTTTGGATTTGAGCATGTTAGGCCTCGTGGACGACCGGCAAGCTCAAGAGACTATGTTTGTTCACTTCTACTAGCTATCTATCCAGCATTCAGTGTCTCCTTTGAAAGCATATTTCTTTCTACCTTATCCAAAAGTTGGCAGTTTCATGACTTTATTGCGTCACCTAAATGTTGTGGACTATATAGAGAACCTAGACATCTTTCCTCAGGTCATTTACTGGAAAAGGACATCCACTAATGCTCTCTGCAGAGAAATCCTTCGCGGTAAATCTAATATCCACTACCTTCGACTCAGCTGGCAAGCAGAATGCGACGTCGGCATTGAAAACTCCCTTGTCATGCATCAGATCGAGAGTCTCCATATTGAAGCTCCAAAGCTCTTCTCCCGAAGGCTCAATGATGAAGCGCGGGTTCATGAAGCACCTGATCTTCTTTCCAAACTTCTTGGCAATTTCGGAAGTGTTCTTGTAACGGCATTGTATGACACCTGTTGTCTGTTAGTCGACCATCTGTTGTTCGGAGGGTGCTCTCATCGTTCAAGGTCTCACACAGCAGGGCTGTTGTGAGATCCCTTTCCCGAGATACACACCTGAAATGATGATCCCATCCTTGACCTGTTGCACGGCCTTCGTCCGCTCAAAATAGAAGGTCGTCGATATCAGCCGACGAACTATGAGATCTACTTTACTCTCGCTGCTGCCATCCGCCATCTTTTGACCTCGATCCTCTCTAAGAAACTTGGCAGTAACCGAGTTCATGGGCATATTTGCACTTGTTAACGAGTCTACTTGATCAAATCCCGGAAGGCCATTTTTGAATTGTGGACAAAGTCGTATGTAGCGATCGGGGTTCGCTTTTGATCGGTCTCCGAAACGCTCATCCCATCTCGCTTGGGCGATTTCACTGATGTACTCGCGTCGTGACCTAAATGGATCAAAAGACTCAGAACACCCGGAGCCGATGGAAACCAGAACATCGGGAGGTAAGTTTGATGCGTCAGGCCATATCTTCTGGGCCTCTGACAACGTTTCTTCGGAGGGGTTGGGGTATTTACTGCCGCCGCCGGAGTATACTTTGCCATCTGCGCTTTGGACTGGATCAAAGAACCTTGGGAAAGAAAATGTTGCATTGGCTGCTGCTGCAACGGTCAAAGTACAGGAATGGGCATAAGCCGCCGGTTCAGAGTGATTCTCCTTTGTGACTTTGAGGAGTAAATTGTCAATGTCACCATATTGACTATATGGGATAGTAAATACCTACCAGTATCCTGCCGTCGTCTGTTGTATTAGTTGGCAACCAATTCGCCGCCTTGGACAGCCACCCAGGTTGTCACAAATAATCGAGCTGAGTTTTTTCCAGAGAACTTTTGTATGGACCACAAGTTGTCAATGATCAATAAAATTGTGCATGATATGATTGAAGGACTGGTGCTATACTCACGATCGATGCCAGCTGCAAATTTCCAATAGATCCAAAGGCTGTCCGGATATTTTTTGCCAGACTCTCAGACCGGCATGTCGGCTGGTTTTTCAAGCTAAAAAAGCTCGGATCATTCTTTTCAGAAAAGGTGTTGGCCATCAGTTCTCGAATCTTCTCCTCGGCCTCGGAGACGCACCAGTTGGCCGACACCAGCCCCAAGGCGACAATACCACCAGAGCCGGTACCTCCGACCAGGTCAAAGCAGTGCTGTAGGGGGAGTTCCCGGCCAAGTTCCTGTTGAATCTCGTTGAGGATAGCGAGTTGAACAATGCTCCTGACACCGCCCTCATCTAGGGATAAGAGTCTTCGCCCAAGGGTCGATGGTAAACGGAGGTACTCGAGTGCTGGGTCAAGCTCCCGGATGCGCGAGTGCCGGTGGCAATGTCGAACAATGTATAGTCGGTTGTCGCAAGAATCTCGCTCAGATATCTCAAGTAGGCAGGGTTCGCAGATCCAATGGCCACACGATAGTCGCTCGGTTGGCACATGTTTCAAGCACCAGAAACATCCTAGTAGGTCAGGATAGTTCATGTCATTGACCGTCTCGTGCATGCGCAGAATGGAGTTGTTATGTATTTCCCGCAGCATGGGGAGCACCATGTCTGCCTTTCCCTCCGACAAGAGAGTTTTTCTTTTTTCGTCATGGTCGTCTATACCCTCAAGAAACCCACGATACCACGAAGAACTGAACTGGAGGTGGAAGTCGTTTGCGTCATAGATCCCACATCCTATGACGTTGCCCTTGGTATCCTGATGGAGACCGTTTTGTCCATGGGCAGCAGCTTTGGTAACACAGCTTTTCCCGTCTTTGCTGTAATACTTACAGTCACATACCCTATCAAGGAACTTGTTAACTGCATCCACAATTTGTCTCTCGTAGGAAACTTCCCGAGCTTCCATGTCTGTTTCGGCAGGGTTGGACGTTTCTCCTTGTACAACTTTGGAGAATGTGACTGGGACGTTTTTGTAAGTTCGATGTATATCTATGGCGATGGCTGCACAGATGACAGGTGTGACAAGTTCAAGTAGGATCTTAGCTAAAGCTTCGGAGTTCAATGGTCGTTCTTCGGCCTTTAGTGAGTTGGTGGCAGCAAAGAGCATGCTGGACAAGCTCTCCGCCAGAATGGTAGGCAATGGGTTAAGAGAGAAAACGGTCTCGATGTAATCGAAAGGCCTGTCTCGATGTTGCGAAAAATGTTCGAAAGCCATGCGACAGAAATCACTCTGATGCTCCGCCTCGAGCAAAGTGTTTGAGGCCTGTTTAGCTTCACGAGCTGTGGCAGCTGCGTCCTTGATCATCTCACTGAGCAGTTCGGTCTGAGAGGCTAACCGTGCTAGGCCCCTCCGATGAGGGATGCGAATGAATTTGACTGAGGAAAAGGAATGCCCAACGACCGAGTCTATCGTTTCTCGATGTTCATCGAACAGTTGATTTGTCGTCTTATCGGGAGTCCAATCAGGTGTAGTCAAATCGGACCGGTTCAAGACCACAATGAGTGATGGTAATGACGTTCTGTTGATAGCTGCTGTTGCGGACTTTTGTGACCAGTCGGCGAGTCTCTGAAGGACGCCTCCAAGTTGCCTCTTCTCTGTTTCAGAAATGACGTAAACTAGGACATCTGAAACATTGCACAGAAGCCGGGGGAATAAATGCTCAAGAGCAGTATCTCGGCGGCCTTTGACATCGACGGACCACTTGAGATTGCGACGGATGCTATTCCATGTATCCCGCATGAAAGGTGAAGTCCAACTTGCTGTAGAGGCCCCCGGCTGATGGTTAGCTTCCATGTCCCGTGCGAACACATTGGCTGCAGCGGATCGGTTCGCGCCACCGAAACCTTCGCAATCCGCAAAAAAGATTGGGTTCTGAGGCGCGTCCCTGCTGCCGATTGGATCGCCATAAAGCCGAACATCGGAAGACGTCGGGATTGCGCTGTCGTCGCCGATGACTGGAGCAGGCACTTGATCGCTGGTATCATTGTTGCCTTCGGCAGTGGAAACCCAAAGTTGCCTAACAATCGCTTGAATCAACGTGCTCTTCCCAACTCCACTGTTACCCACGAAGGATACCAGACTAGGATAGACATCTTTCACTGCTGGATGGCTTTGACGATGTTTAGATATGAGATTTTGGAATCGCGGATATGATTCGAAGCTTAGCGGCTCCTGGCCAGCTTTGATGATTGCGAACCAGACTGTGTCGTAGTTGGCGCGGTGCTGTTGATCGCGATATTCTTCTGACTGATTAGACTCAAAAGCTTGTTCCAGATGCCGACTTCGCCAACGGGCAACAATGGTCAGCATATGTAACCTAGCAACGGAACACGGGATCCTACAATGTTCTAGGGGGACCCTCCACAGGGAACCCGTTCAGATGAAGTTGTATGTGACCCTTGTCTGGTTCATTGTGTGATCTCTTTCTTGGCCAGCAATCTTGGCAAAGCGGGTAGGGACATCGCGAGCATCTGAAAGCCACAGGGCTTTCCTCACAGTCCCGACATTTTTCATCTGCTTCGGTAGTCTGGGGAAAGACGGGTGGGACGTGCCTCTCTGGAGATGGCTCTGTTGACCATGCTTCCTGAGAATCCATGGAAAGCGGCTGTGTGATTTCAATCGATACGAGGGAACTGTCCTCATGAAGTATGTCCGTCCGTTACACCAGTTCCGGGGGTTGTGCCTCAAATATAGGCAATTTAACAAAGGCAAGTTCAAGGCCAATGAAAGCTGTTTGACATCCACCTGGCCAGTCAAGTTCCAAGTTCTCAACTAGACGTATTGTTTGCGACTGATTGGCCGCCCTACATTCGTGTTTGGACCTCATTACTTTGGTGAAATGCTTTTGCTGCTATGCATCGTCCTTGGTGTGGTATCACTGCATGGGTGCCCAATGCTCCGGCAGAATCATTCAAGCAACAATGTAGCCTCTTTAACATTGGTGTAATGGTGTCCTAGAATCCATTGGCCATACGAGGGCATTCGAAGTAGGCTTAAGGTGCTAATCCTGTTGCCATCAGGCTTCGCTTGCAGTTGATGTAACCACCCAACACGTCAGCCACGAAAAGGCATGGCTGGGTAACCCCGCATGGAGCCTTCACCGATTCGGTGGCCCTACTGAGAAGAGAATCAGGCAGCTACTTCGCCGTGTAAGATCGGCCTTGTGTGAAACATAATCACACTTGCCATCAAGACCCTAGGCAAGACCCAAGTGATAAGTATGATGCTCAATACTCACAGGTACAGTAACCCTAATGTGACGACCCAACCAATTGGGTGCTAGCAGGCGTAACTATCCTATCGAGTGCCACTGGACCCCAGCACTAGGTGTTGATGCCGTCAGTCAATTCATATACAACTGATATTTCCTCCGCGTTTGCAGACATTGTCACATCACAGGAGATGAGGCGTGCGTGGCACTCGTGGAAGACGGTAGTCAACGCAGAGTCAAGAGGCGATGTCAAGCCACATGATTCCAGCCTATAGTCGCCCAGCCTTTACGAGATGCAAGGGAATGTATTGTATGATGGTAGATAATACGCAACTTCAAAGACAAAACATAGTGCCCATCCTGCGCGCGTCCGACGTGACTTATGTCTATAGTTGAACAAACTCCATGCTTAGTGCCAAGTGCTGATCCCCCTTTATCCACCGTCCCTTCGCCTGTCGGCGTCTCCCGGGACCCGCTCTTCCCCGGTACCTCAACACGCGTCCCTTGACCCCCGAGGCTAGTATAAATGCACCAAGGCCCGTTGCCTTGCAGACCACTTGTCAGATCATTCAGGGACCGCCGTCGACGGGCGACGACGGGATGGGCTGGAGGCGGGCGTTGTTCCGGCTGTCGAACAGCCTGGACACGCGGTTGTCCTGCAGCTTGTGCTCCGTCTCGTGCACCCTGTTCAGGTCGTAGTGGCGGATCAGGAAGCTGCCGAAGAAGGCCAGCACGGCGAGCGAGACGTAGACGCCGTGCACGCCCTTGAAGCCGAACGCGTACGCGGCCAGCACCGCGTCCTTGAAGGTGCCGTCGGGCAGCGTCTTGAGCACGACGAGGTACTCCTCGGCCCGCTGTGCAATGTCCTCCGCGATGCCCTGGCGCTTGAGCTTCAGTGCCATGACGTTCTGGAACGTCGTCGACCCGACGTTGACGCCGATGGCGCAGCCGAGCATGCGTAGGAACAGGTACATGGACGCCGCGTGGCCAGAGTTCTGCGGCTCGACGATGGCGCCCGTCACAAAGGTCTGCGCGTTGAGCACGAACCCGTGCCCGATGCCCCCAATGGCGAGCGTCACAATGTGGACGGCGAGCGGGGTGTTGACGTCCCAGGAGATGAGAAGGCCGGAAGCGATTGACATGAGGGCCCAGCCGATCCAGATGGACCAGCGGTATGCGTTGAATCGGGAGACGAGAATACCCGAAATAATGGACCCTGGGAGGAGGAGGAGGGTGACGGGAAGCATGGCTACACCGGCCATGGTAGGACTGTACTGCGTCACGGAGAGGAAGTAGAAGGGGATGTAGTAGAGTTGGCCGTAGAGCTGAGCACGCTGTCAGAAAACATGCTTTCAAGCGAACCATGGCCGAGTTTGGGTCGACTTACGATGAAACCCTGCAGAAGGCCGAGAACGTAGACCGTGATGGCGCTAGCGTCCGTGAAGAGGACCTTCTTCAGGAACGGGAAGGCCGCGTAATAGCCCTCGTACATCAGCGTGGCGGCCAGACCGGCGGCGCCAATGAAGACGGGCACCAGCGTCTGCGCGCTGCGCCAGGGGAAGTCGTTGCCGCCCCACGAGATGCCGACGAGGAACGTCACCATGGAGCTGGTGAACAGGAAGCCGCCGATCCAGTCGACGCGTCTAAGCTTCTCGGCGAAAGTCGCCGTGGGGGGCTTGAGGGTCAACAACACGGGGATGGAGATGAGCGAGTAGCCGCAGATGGGGAAGTTGATGTAAAAAATCCATCTCCACGTCGTGTGCTGGGCGATGACACCGCCGATGATGGGGCCGATGAGCGAGCCGATGGCCCACGCCATTTGGCTTGGTCATGGGTCAGTTGACTGTTCAGCTTCCAAAGGGCAGAACGATTACTCACATGATTCCGTAGAGCTTGGGGCGGTGGCGGAGGGGCACGATGTCGGTAAAGACCACCAGGCTGAGCACATACATGCCGCCAGCGCCAATGCCCTGGATGACGCGACCGACAAGAAGAAGAGCGATGCCGTCCGCAACGCAGCACAAGATGGTTCCGACGGTGAAGAAAGCCAAACTGCCGACCAAGATGATGGGGCGCCCAAAGATGTCGCTAAGGGATGCCAGGAAAGGCATTGCAACCGCGCATGAGATCAAGTACGCAGTGCCGACCCAGAAGGCTTGTGTCGAGGTTCCACCGATATCTTGAATGATCGCCTGTCAAGACACGCCAGTCAGCCTCTTTTCTCCTCAACGATTCCTCCCAAGCGGCCCAAACACTCACCGGCAGAGACGTGACGATGACGTTGGCGTCCAGTGCAATGACAAAGGACATGATGGACAGCGTCGCGATGATGGCCATTTGATGCCTCGATGCCTTCCATTCAGGGATGCTGTCGGACTCATCCACCAGCATGGGGTCCGAAGCCCTCCGTTGGTCTATCTCCTTCGGATCCTTGATGGCGGTATACGACGCCGGGTCGTACGCCGTCGACGAGTACGACGGCGTTGAGACGACTCTCTCATGCTGTTCGCGGTAAGCCATCTTGATCGCTTGCTGCTTTCAAGAAAATTGCTGTACTTGCAATGGTATTGGAAGAACCGGCAAGATGAAGGGGAAAGGGAAAAGAAGGGGAATGGCCCGGTTACAGGTGCTTGTCCTTCTTTAGTATCTTCATCGCAGCACATGCCTCTTTATCAGAGCTTCTTCTCCTCTCACCTACATGTGGCAAACTCACGTTCAAGGCCCGGTTCGCCGTGCGCTGGCCTATGTAAAGAGAACTCTAACATTTTCAAGTTACATGACGGCTTACACGCACTCACCGCAGACTGCAGCGATCCCAAGCCTCGCTGGGTGCCACAAGTTCAGACCAAACAGAAAGAAAGAAAGAAAAGGGCAGTCGGGTACTCGGGGAACGAGCCGCTGCCCACTGTTTCTCGGCTGTCAGCCTGATTGCGGTGCGGCTCGGGGGTGTGTCTGATTGTACTCGCCGCTGGTTTCTCGCTTGTTTCATTGGTGGCCGCCGCCGCTTGAAACTCGTTTTGGGAAAGGTGTGAGGGTAAAGGGAAGAGTGCCTGTGTGGGCGTGCAGAGTTCGTGCAGCTTGTTCTAGTATGTGAGAGTCGATGGCTTGATATCTTGGGACCAAGGTCACGGACTCTGACCGCCCATATTTGTTGCTAGCAAGAAACAAAAGAAATGCGGCAAGTGGTTCGGATCGGATCAAGCTGATAATCCCATAGATAACACCGTTGGAAATAGCATTTCAGGGCCAACTAGTGTTGGTCATATATTTGTGTGGCTGCTGTATGGATTCCTCAGTCTTGTTACAAACATGATACTATGATGAGGCTCGTCTCTCTGACCTGGCCTCGAATTAGCCGTCTTCTATCCAGATTGACAGGTGGGTTAGCCGAAAAGCACCATTTTGGTTCTGGCCAGTCGAATGCGACCTTGGATTGAGCTAGGTCGGGTAGCACATATCGTATTCTACCCGACAGACGGGACCCGAGCGTGCTCCTTTCGAGCATATCGGTCCACGGCGAACATGTGGTCGCCGTATTGTCTGCGACTGTGTCTTGTCGGCAAGCCGGGCTGGACTCGAGTGCTTTCCTGGTTTCCTTTGACATCAGACGATCGGCCCAGGAGCTCGAACAGACGTTCTTGGAACATCTCATTCGCATAGGTTTCCGGTAAGATGCAAGCCTGGTGGCATGTGTTCCGTGTCGCTCCCGCTTTGACTCGTGGGTGACTGGTGCGAGCGGCAGACTGTTGCCGGGTCCTTGCTGGACGGAAGAGGTGCCCTTCGAAGCATGGCCGATGCGCAGAGTCTACCGCGGACCCTATGCGCCGTTGATATACAAGGCCACGTTAAGCAAGCAGCGACCGCCTGTCGAGAAAGAGAAGGCGGCGTAAGCTGATGGGCTGGACGAGCTGCCAGATTTTTTCTCCCTCCATAAGTCGAGGCAAGACTCCTCTCGCTCATGGCCGCTTATAGTGATTCGCCCGCGAGTTTGCTAACAGTGTGTCCCTGACCGTGTTGTGTTGTCTCACGTCATGGGATTTTAGAAACGACACACAGCCACTCTGATTGTTTGAGCGAGGGGATCTTGCAGATGCTGAACATTGTCTGGCGGAAAGCGGGTTTGAGCGCGCGTCAACATGCGCCGTTGGACTTTGATACGTACGATGTCGATCCCATGTTCGGGCGCGCGGACAGCAGTACAGGTTTGGCGCTGTCAGGAGCGATATGCAATGCAACGATGCTCTTGAATCATCGCCGATCTCCTATAAGATTTTGCCTGCCTCTGCGAAATGGACGCGATAAATAAATTGGTTTCTTTCCCGAGAAAGCAGTCGGTCGATTCCTATCGTAACAAATGGAAACATTGATTGACCGCCGTTGAACGTGAGCTGATGGACACAGACAACCCGTTCGAGGGCTTGTGCGCAAATCTTGGCGAACAGATATCATCATCGGACGGAAACCAACGCGCGTGGGCTGTGCATGCAGACAAGTTTCACTGCGGGTTGAGGCGAGTGGCCTGAGTCGCAGCCTGGTCGTGGCTTGGCCCAGGGATGGAAGAAGTGCAGAAAACTTGGTTCAGGATAAGGTGGGAAAACAACAGAAGCGTTACACAACAGAGGGTTCGGCTCTAGCCGCATCTTTCTCCTCCGGCCTCGTGGATGGGTTGGTCCAGTGTCGGAACTGCCTTGCCGGTAGCCTCGACTCAAACATGCGATCAATTTCAGCCGGCGTTCGTCCCTTCATCTCTGGCACGAGGAAGAAGGATGCCACAAGCCCGAGAGCACATAGTCCGGCAAACACGAAACCGGTCTTGGCTTTAAGGTTGCCCTTATCGGGGTTGAACATGTACGGAAGAACAAAACCGAAGATGGCATTG
The DNA here is from genome assembly GCF_030913465.1 of Colletotrichum navitas. Classification (NCBI taxonomy): domain Eukaryota; kingdom Fungi; phylum Ascomycota; class Sordariomycetes; order Glomerellales; family Glomerellaceae; genus Colletotrichum; species Colletotrichum navitas. The sequence goes on along the minus strand of NW_026850619.1, from coordinate 115,598 downwards.
TTCGCGCCGGCAGTGAACCAGCCAATCCCTTGGGCCTTGGAGCGCAGATGGAGTGCTGATGTCTCGGCGCTCACGGCGTGCGACGCGGGCCACACTCCCAGCCCTGCCACGATGACGACCGCTATCAATGACATAGCAGTGTACCTGAGATTCGGCGTTAGTGTCTCTTCGGCTGACGAAAAAACAAGCACGGTCAACGACTCACCATACGGTTACAGGGCCTGAGAAGCATCCAGCGATGCCCACGGCGGTCCACACGAGGGTTAGAAGCGACAGGGCCGTGATGATAAGGCGCCTGCGTCCTATCATTGAGAGAACCCAGATACTGACGATGTTTGCAACAAGTCCACAGACAATACCGAGTATGAGGACAATGACGCTCAAGCTGGCCTTCATGCCGACCATCTGCATGAAGTAACTGGATTTGGCAAGCAAGGTGAGACCGAACATGTTTGGTAGCGAATTGGCGAACATGATGATCAAGGTCCGCCGAAGGTTGACGCCTCGGAAGGAGCCGACGTAGGTGGCCTTGTTCTGCTGCCTCTCATGTTGAATATTCCGGCGAATGGTGTAGAGGGAATCCTCGGGGTCTGCGCCTGGCACGTCCAGCTTCGCCTGAGCCTTACGGGCCTTTGCGTCCTGGTTCCTGCGAAGAAGGTACGTTGGGCTCTCGGGGATGAGGAACGCCATCAACAACGGGAGAGCGGAGAACGGCCACTGCGAGGCAAAGCAAATGGTGTAACCGTTTTCCATGTTCATGCACGCAAAGATGACGGCGGCTCCCGTGAGCTGTCCTAGCAAGGTAAAGATGGGGAAAAAGGCCAGGAGTGGTCCCCGGAGGTTGGGCGGCAGGATCTCCGACATGTACGTCTGGGAGGTGGTCATCACCATGCCGATAGCCCCGCCCTGAAACCCTTTGCCTGCAAGAAAGACGCCGCGGCGGGTGTGAATATCGGGGGATAGGTTCGAGACGAAACAGACAGCTACACCAATCGCCGACAAGAAGGAACCGATAGCGAGTGACGCTCGGCGGCCGTATCTGTCCTGGAAGACGCCCCCGATCAGAGAACCGATCATGGAGCAACCCGGGCTCACGAAATTCCAGAGACCAAGCCAGAGGGATGGCAAGATCCATTTGCCGTTCAGGCGCTGGCCGAAATCTTGCCTTCGAAGTAGTGTTTGGTTAGCCAAACACGTCGGTGCCAAGGCTGACGGAAAGGCGTATAAGAAAAGGAGAAACCTACTGGAAGCTGGGCATGGCTGATGTGGTACCGATTATGACATAGTCATAACCGTACATGAGGATGGCAGAGGTCATCCCGATGCAGTAAAGGACGACGCGACGCCACTTCTTGATGGACTGCCAAAGAGTAAGGTGGTCATAGTGGTTTGTTTCCAGATCCGAGGTGTTGGTACTGGCTATACTGTTCACGGCCTCCAAACGACCAACGTTCAATGACTTGTCGCTGGCCATGGCGCTTTGGTCCCTCATGGCATTTCTATTCGGCGCACTCGAGAGTTTGGAAGAGGGATCGTGGTCTGTCGGCCGCTCGTCAAGTACGTGATGGGTTTGTCTTTAGCGTTGAAGCTGTGACAATGAGATGGAGCGGAGGCGGGGACCGGAGAAGAGCGTAACCAGAACGATCATGAGGGAAAAGCAGCGTTTTGAGCCGGAAGCGTGGCATGCGATCCACGGCGATGAAGATGGGCTAACAGTGATTGGGCTTGCGTTCTAAACCGCTTTCAAGGCTTGGCGACTCTCCAAGGTGGGATCCGCATGACCAAGATATTCGAGGTTGCATCGCAGGGTCGCCAGGGGAAGTAAGTTGCAACTCTGAATGGCTGTACCTGCCCAATCGTTGGAGGATGGCGAGACCTACATGCTCGTTGCGGCCACGTTAGACAGGAGAGGTGTTGAATGAGGTAGCATACCGGTGTCGTTCACCTGCGGCTTGCAGGGCGCAACAGCGAAAATAGCAATGAAGGGAGTGGACCCGGGCAAGTTTGACTGGGGGAGTGTACCGCCCATATGTTTGATGGATGTCTTTGTGAATTCGCATTTGATTTGCACATGGCCGACAAGGGCGTTGAGACCCCGATCCAGTGCGGCAAATATGCATAGTTTTGTCGCGTTGGTTCGCGTTGCTGTCAGACACAATCTGGCAGAAGAAGCCTTGTGCCAAGGCGACCGGCTCGTCCAGACTAGACTGGTAGCTGGCGGGCTGTTCCGTTTCTCCTGGCTAAGGCTGTGGGCGGCGTATCAAGGCACAGAGCAGCCGTAGCTGGTGCATCGCAAAGCTAGCATCGGTGGCGGGCGAGCGCGTTCTAGGGGGACTGTCGTGCGAGGAAAATAGCGCAGCATGGCATGGTATGCAAGCAGGCCCCCGTCTTGGCATCCGCCCATCCAACGCTGATAATGTCGGCAGTGTTGAAGGACTATCTCATCGGCGACGCCAGACCGGTGCGGTGTTGGAGCAACGTTTAAAGGTCATAAGTTCGTAAGCAACCAGCATGAGATATGATATCCTTGCACCGAATACAGCAATGGTTGCAGATCCCTGCTACACACCCTCCTGGTCTGAACTACGTCCGTAAGGTGTAGGGGGCACACCACACCTCGATGCATGAAGCAGGGGTCCATAGATGCCGGATGCGGGGAAGGGCATCACTGCGCGTGGACGAAGAGGAGTTCCAGGTCATATCGAGGTCGAATTCCCGAAATGTTCTGTCTGGATGCGTGGATGCGTTGGTATAAGATTGTTATTGGAACATGTCGGGGAAGTGAGACAAACGGACAAACAGAATGGAGGAAGATGATTTGTTGACTTCCGAGTGGCTCGAGTGGTTAATGAAGGGCTTGAAGGGTGTTAGCTGGGTTGCATATTTCCGTGAAAACTCTGACCGAAGCGACGATGCAGAGAGCAGCGCCAAGTCGCAAGGGGCCGTCTTTCGTGGACAGCCAAGTGACGAGGAAAAAGCAATAGGTGATCTGCAAATAGATTAGGTAGAGGGGAGCAGGGGCAAAAGCAGCCAGGGGAAATGTCGAGACGAGTGGCAAGCTGCCTGCAGCAGCAGAAAAAGCACAGGATGACGTGTTCTCTCTTTCTCGTTGCACTGACAGAATCCAGTTGCTTGGCACGGGGCGAGAGGTGCAGCGACGGCGCTGGATGAAGAATGTTGGATTGAGGGGTTGGTTGATTGATGGAAATGGAGGATTGAACGAGGCTTCCACATAGGGTTGAGGTTGATGCTGATATCCATTACGATCGGTGCTTTACTGAGAGAGGAACACCACGTGATTTCGCCGGTTCTTTCTTCCGTTGCCTTCTCCCTTCCCTCACTCTTTGTTTGTTCCGTTCCTTCCACCCTTCCTTCCTTCCTTCCTTCCTTCCTTTTTCCTTCATTCTTCCCTCGCATCCTTCCCGGTGCGCTGGGTTCCTCCTCCTCATTCCTCGACGTTGTGCCTTCCATTCTTCTGTTCGTCCCTTTTCACCATTCTGTGGTCTGTGCGCTCTAAGCGAGATGCACGGGCCATAGGCTTCTCTGTACTAGTCCAACTGAGGCCTAGCGTGCTCCGGGATGGGCCCGACTCGTTGACATCACCACCAGGAGCCGCTGATGAGGTCGACGATGTACCTTTTTTTTTTTCTCCCGCATTGCCATTTCTGTGCTGTAGCCCCTGGATCCGAGCTACTTGCAGTCGTGTATCTACCTACTTACTACACCGCAACACTTGGATCTATCTCAACTAAATAATACCACTGACTGCATCAATTGGGCCTCATATTGTGTGACTTTCTTATTGCATGCGATCCATCGCTATCCTCATGTCGAGAGCAACCCGTTCGAGCGCCCGGTTGGCCGCCTCAGCAACCGCCACCAAGCCAACCGAGGACGTTGCGCATCCCGTCAATCATGCCACCAATTCTGCAAAAGGCTCGACCAGGGCCGTGAAGCGGGATCCTTCTGGCAATAGAGACACTCCGCAGCCCGAGAAAAGGAAACGCGCCGCTACCAAGACCTCAAAGGCGACTCCCTCAAAAAAGGTCAAGACGGAAGACGACGACGATGCGCCATCACCGACCTTTGCCAACGTCCCTCCGTTGACACCTCTCAAAAAGGAGGCCATGAAGTCGGAGAGCCCGGACGCCAAGGCAAAAAAGCCGGCAAAGTCTCCCGCCGACCTGAAGTCCAAGAAACTCAAGGCGTATTCGCAGTACGCCGACAAATCGCCCTTCCCCGACTTTGCTCACCCGACCCCGGACGAGTGTCGCCTGGCCCACCGCATCCTGGCTGAGCTGCACGGCAAACGGGAAAGGCCCGCCGAGGTCAAGGCCTCCGCGACCCGTGCCGGCTGCGGCGACTCGCCCTCCGTCCTCGACGCCCTCGTGCGGACGATCCTGAGCCAGAACACCAGCGACACCAACTCCACCCGCGCCAAGCGGAGCATGGACGCCGTCTATGGTGGCAGCGACGAGTGGGAAAAGATCGTCGAGGGCGGCGTTCACAAGCTGCAGGAGGCCATCAAGTGCGGCGGCCTGAGCCAGGTCAAGAGCAAGGTCATCATCGGCATCCTGAACCAGGTCAAGGAGAAGTACGGCGCCTACACGCTCGACCACCTCTTCAACGCCACCAACGAAGAAGCCATGCAGGAGCTCATCAGCTTCCAGGGGGTCGGCCCAAAGACGGCCAGCTGCGTCCTCCTCTTCTGCCTGCAGAGGGAATCCTTCGCCGTAGACACTCACGTCTGGAGGATCACCGGCCTCCTGGGCTGGCGTCCCAAGAGCGCCTCCCGAGACGAGACCCATGCGCACCTCGACGTCAGGATCCCGGACGAGGACAAGTACGGGCTCCACATCTTGCTCGTCAAGCACGGCAAGGTGTGCGATGAGTGCAAGGCCGGCGGCAAGAGCACCGGGAAATGCGAGCTGAGAAAGGCCTTCCGGCAGGAGAAGATCAAGAGCGAGGAGGGGAAGCCGTCCAAACTGGATGAATAGCGACGTTGGCGGGTCCATCTTCGATTCATGTTCTGGCCAAGATGAGACGTAGAGAATGGCTATTCACCACATATGGTCCAATTGGTGACAATGATGGATGTAATACTACGGAATGGGGTGGAACAATTAGGAATGTTTGGAGCAATTTAACAGCGCGTCACTACCACTTCACTACCACAATATTCAAATAAAAGTCGGGTATTTGATAAGAGATAATGAAAATATCAATCGACAAGACCCCGTAGTGAAAAACGGTTCTTCATTCCCATGTTTAGTACAGGCGTTGAGGCAGTTTTGCTGATGATTGTTGTTTCTAGGAAGCTTCTTGTTCTCTGTTTTTTTTTTTTTTTCTCCCTACGCCTAGTATGTTTTTCAATGGTGCTGGTAGTTATCGAAAGACACGACTCCCTGCTTAACAGTCAATATTACTGCTTTCGTGACGAGTGTTTGTATTTAGCCAACTGTGACGTTGATCAACTGTGAAGTTCCAAGTCGGATCTCACAACATTACCTTTAATCAATGCGAAGCTGAAATCCGAGCAGTACTGCCAATGTTTACTCTGATAGTAGCGCATATGCTTGGTCTTCAAGTTTTTGAAGCTATTGATATCAAGGCTCCGTAGTTTGTTTGACTTAGGATCGAAGTCTCGTTGGTACTCGACACGGAAACTTCCGAGGCTGAGCTCTGGCAGCGTTGCAGCAAGATTAACTATGTCACCATTTTCTCCCAAAGACAATTAATTATATTGGAGTAAAGATGTTTGGCAGAATGGATGCGTGTCCTCATAAGCTCTTTGGTTAATATGGTTGCTTGGACATCCCCATCATGCGTACGCCCTTACAAGAGGCACGTTTACGCTCTCTTGTGTCTCTGTCTATCCCTGCCTTGCATATCTCTAATAACATAATCGTCACGATAGCTTCTTGCAGCACCTGTCAGGTGGATTATAATGTCGCCCGCATGATAAAAAAGATGGCACTCTTCAAACACTTTCCCACACCACATCCACACGAAGGCTATTAACAAAAGTGTTAGTTTGATAATAAGTAAACCACAAAACGCACTTAAGATAGATGTAAAGCGTACTTGGTAGTAAGAGGACTAGCCTGGCATTAGCTTTAAATTGATTTACATAGGTACATCTATTCATTTGGTGCTAGGCTGTTTGTATTGGTATGGGCAGTGCCAAAGTGCGCTATCCTTTTTGTCATGCGGGTGAATGTGCCATATTACATGGCGTTTCAGTCGTTACTCGTATTACTTGCCTATATATAGGACCTTTTCTTTACATCTCTACTTTCATAGGAATCTTGATACTCTTCTTATATGCCCTGTTGTGTACTCTAACTTATGACAATAACCCTGAGAGATGGCTTTATTACTTCACCTAATTTCGCGAGTTTCGAGGGATCACCTGTACGAAGGCGCCAGGCTAATGTTGAACGCACTGGCACATATTGATTCCATTATTACCGTCTTTTCGGGCGCATTATGTTCACTACCTTGTCGATATAAACTCCCGTCTTCATCCAATATATACTCCCTTTATACAATACTAGCCAACAGGTCGATTAGCCAGGGAGGCTAGCGGCAAGTATTTGTCGTTCCCCTACTCAAACTTATTCTGACAAAACCTACCAGCAAACATTTGCACCTAGGCATATCTATCGAAACTTGGAGTTCTAGACCCGCAGCGTTCTCAACACCTGTCTGTGACAGCCTCCGACGACTCAGCCGTTGCGTTTCCTAATCCTGGACAAGATTTAGCCTTGAAACAAACAAGCAAACAGTTACAAAGTAAGGTTATGCCTCCGGTTTGCTTATTGAACGGACTCCAAGACATGGCACAACGAAAGAGTCTGGCATCATAGTACGATGGTGTTCTTTTCTTTTGACCGTCTGTTTCTGCTTTAACCCTGCTAAACTCGTGTCGACGGATCAGTCAATCGCTCACAGCGCCCAATCGCGAAGGGAAGGGCGGAGCTATGTACTGGCGCCTCCGTTCCCGTCATTCGTGTCTACCCGCCCGGACCGTACGAAAGCTCGGTTTCTGGATTCAAGGCAGCGCTTGTTCATCGTATGGCACCAAGCACTCTTATCCGAAGTCATCGCTGGCAAACCTCGAGGACTCCCCCTTCGTGGTTTCAGCTTCTCAGCGTGCTGCCGCGCTAAAACAAGCCACAACGGCTCACTGTGGCTACCCCTGGCCATTTCCCGTGGGCTTTGCTCAGCCTTGGCAGCGCTAACATGGGGTGAGAACGGAAAGCCCCCGGCCGGCACACATCTAGTGTAAGCCAGCCCGTCCTTATCACGTTGCTGATCGCCCTCTCCCCCCGTCATGGACGGCCTCTACTGCGATTGCTATTTGCCATGTGCTTTCGCGGAGACCCATCTCGATTAATTGCTGCAATGGCTTGTTTGCCCAGCATGCGCGTTTACATGATTGCCGTTAGTCGGTGATTGCACAATGCAGATCACCCCGCGAGGTTAGAATGTCTTTCAGATCTACGACTCTGGAGTTTGTAAAGACAACGGGGCGGAGATCAGCGGCGTCGTTGATTACAGGGTTCAGTATTGAGATCGGCCGATATTTTCGAATATTGCATAACACCACAATGGGACCGGGAACAGTCAGCCCGAGAGACATCTTTTCGGTCTACCAAAGTGAATCTTTGAGCGTGAACATCCATCGGTTCTCCGAGGCGTTGGTAGAGAGCCTGCAGCGCCAAATCAGCAAATTTCGGTCATGTGTCCGAATCTTTCAAAGTGCAAACTGTTGATGGTTGCGCGGGAACGCGATAGCAAGACAAGCTTGTCCATCCACGGACAATTTGGCTTTTCATTTCGAGGCGCACAGTACAAACCCAGCCATACCCAGGGTGGGTACAGCCCTCCTAATCGATCCTTCGGAGAACGATGCGCCGCGCTACTGCAGGTCGCTGGCGGCGGACGGCCGGCAAACGACCAACAACAGGAGGCGACGATAACTCACCTGTTTGTACCCGAGTGAAGTGAGGCTCCTTGCCCTGCGGCTCCCATGTTCTTGGGCCCAGACAAACAGCGTCCTCCCGGATGCCACCCCGGTTGGTGGGGGAGCCAATCTCAACCATAACGCGGTCTACCGTCCCGAGCTACGGACACGTTCCCACCTTTTTCCAACTCTGTTCCGCTATTGATGAAGGAAGGGCTCAGATGTTCCGTGTATGTACTACTATGTCTTGCTTGCTCTAGCCACCACCTTACATGGCCCGGGGTTCTCAGAGGCGCTCAGTGACGGCGAGACTTCGCGCCGTCCTAGACTACGACGTCAGGGTTTGAGTACTGTTTGCTTTTCCTCCGAGGTTGCTGAGGCGCTACCAGGCTGGTCGCTCTCAGCCCTTGCATAATATAGTTTTCTGTCTCTGATGTTGTGCGGCCCGGAGGGAGGGCGAGGGATCCTGATAGCAAGGGGGGCTTTTCTCAGGAAGATATAAGGACGCCTCGGTCTCTCGTCTATCCAAAAGGGAGAGGAGAGCCCCCAAGGCAACGCACAACAAGATCTTCATTCTTCATTCTTCATTCTTTTACCTTTCCCTCGAGGTCTTCTTAGTTGTCGACTACGGGCATCACACTCTTTGCAACGCGTTTGGTCGCACAGTCACCCCCTTTCATCATGAAGTTCTCGTCTGTTGCCTTCTTCGCCGCCGCCGCGTCGGCTGGCCTCCTCGATATGATTGAAGAGCCTAGCGTTCCCCTCGTGAAGGCTCGCGCCGCGGGCTGCAATGCCGACAACTGCCTCCGCGCCGTAAGGGCCACCCGCTTCGGCACTGCCACCATGGAGGTTCGCATGGCCGAGTGCAGCTCATTCCTCGCCGTCACAGAGACTCCGATAGCTTCGTAAGGAGTTCCCCGCCAAGGCTTGGTGGTTCCCCCCTGCTTACCTCGTCTCCAGTACCGTCTTCGTCACCGAGTCCAGCATCCAGACCATCACGGCCAACTCCACCAAGACCCTCTTCCAGCGTCAGGTCGTCGAGACGCCGGTCTCGACGAAGACTATCCCCGAGTACGCCTCGGCGTGCCCGGACGCGGCCCGTTACAGCTCCGCCTGCTCCTGCTTCGGAGCCACCGCCGCCACGACCACCGCGCCGGCGGCCACCGTCACCTCGACCGTGACCTTCGTCGCGACCACGACCCTGGCGCCCTACGTCAACGTCACTCGCCCCGCCGTGTCCTGCAGCAACACCTGGAGCTGCGGCGCCGCCAGGATCCCCGTGTGCTCGGGCGAGTCGGGCTGCGTGTGCTTCGAGACCGTGGAGGGACGCAAGGTCTGCGCCCAGGCCAACGAGTGCGAGTCCAGCTGCGACACCACCAACGACTGCGGCAACGGCGAGGTCTGCATCAAGCAGAGCTGCTGCACGGGAGGGACCTGCATGAAGGTTGACGTCTGCCTGAACATCGCCCAGCCGAAGATGATGTTCAAGAGGCGCAATGCCGCTTGGATCAAGAAGCAGGCTCGGGCCGACTTGAATCACCTCAGCTTGGTTTCCCACCTTGCCGAGGACGAGCAGGCCTGATTTCTCCTAATGGACAAGGGGGAGGACAGAGTATCGCATAGAGCCTTGCATCCTTGTACATAACTCATTAAAAAGAAGCATGACCGGTGTAGATGTCAATTTCAAAAGTCAACGCGGCCGTAACGGGGCCGGGTAATTCTTTTACGCCCATAGAGATCAATCAGAAACACAGTGGCCCATATCTGAGAAATTGCTGTCTTCACATACCTGGAAAATGAGACGAGGAAGCTGCACGTGTATGTTTGGAGCCGGGGCAAGCCACTGAGCTGCATCCGATTGGCGGACCTCCAAGAACCTATGCCTTCATATTGGTATGCGGCAGGTAATATAAAGCTTGCCGCAGGAAACGTGTTTCTCACTGCTTGGCTACGATCCGAGTCTGCAGGCTGTCGGGGATCTGCCGGCGGCGTCTTCGGCAAGCTTGGGAAATGTTTGCTTATTCGGGCTGGCCGAGACTGATACATTTCCAATCAAACAGGCAAGGGGCAGCTAGCTGCATCAGCCCCCCCACGCTTGCTATGATACTGCTGCAAGCCATCACTCTCGGCGTTGTCATCTTTAATTTGCGTACTGTCACCACTATCTCGGGCTCATTCGGCCGTATTGGCACAAAGCTCGAGCATGTTTCATTGATGCTAGCTGGCTTGTGGCCCCGAATGTTTGTTTATCGGCATATATGCAACATGTGTGTCAACCAATTCCAAATTGTCCTATGGGATAGAATACCCTTGAGCATCTGCTTGTTTAATTCTCCTTATGACCACTGGAAAGCCGACGTCCCAAAGTAATCCCCCCTTATGGCCGCAGATCAGAGCGTACAGTTGCTAGTCTGCACTCAGTTTTACAATAAAATCCCACAAAATTTCTCTTGGGAAGTCTCCAGATAGCTTTGGCTATGTAAGAGCGCGTCACTTCGCCTTTTAGCAATATTCAAAGTATAATTATGACGTCTTTGCTAAACTTACTAACCCTTATACAAAAGTCACTTGCAAAGGCATGCGACACTATTACAACTTGGTCCATCGCATCGTGCTATCCATGGTGAAGGGCCATTATGCTTTCATTGATTTCTTTCCACTCGATTATATTCTCAATCATAAGTACACATTTCCTAATTTGACTACGGCATCGATGCTGGAATATGGTCTAAATGTGATCTCATCGGAGAGAGTTGCCACAATGGTTAGAGCTAGAACAGCAACGGCAACGAGGATGGGCAGAGCACCATTTCAAACCCAACCTTCGAATACAGGGCATTTTGCCCAGACATAAATGGATTTTGTTACATTCGCTAATAACTCAGGCCCGCAGTTGCTGTCTGGTGTAATCGCCACCATTCAACATAGGCTGTTCGACAGCTTGAACACACAGTCCATCAAATCCGCGATCTCGGAAGCAATCTCTGAAGTCACGAACCAAAATCTTGTCTGGCCTAAAATCTTCGTCGTCAACCAGAGCCTCCATGGAATCTGGTTGTCATATCGCGCCTAAGAAGGAAGCTAGCGCATTAAGATTTTATGTGTTGCGTATGCCTTGCACGCTTCTACGTCTATGTTGTCCGCATAAAACAGTCGGGTATGGAACAAGAACTCACGTTTAAGGCTTGAGAGAACAAGTGTTTGGCTGTGTTATTCGGTGTTTACGCAGCTGATCTACTAAAATCAGTACATCAACCACGGGACATTAGGTATGGGAAATACCAACCCTGACAAGCTATATTTCCAGCTTGCGAGTCGCATACTTGAAGGCTTAAAGATCCTAGCAATATTGGGGTATCAGAAGTTTTGGAGGAAACCATCGGTCACAAATTCATCTTACAAGAGAAGTTTGGCATTTCGGTGGACGGGAGTACAAACCTATTATCTCATTGTCGTTAAGGTAATGTTAGCCGTCTCTGGTGCCATCTATAGACATCGTTCGAGCTTGGTCTAACTCGCGATCCGTGAGGTTCCATCGTCTTAGTAATCTAAGCTGTGGTTAGAAATCTACCTGGTAGCTCTTGGTAAAGTTGAACCCCCCCTTTTTTCGCCCCTTACGAGAGCACGGGGTTTTTAGCTGCAGAGGGCTACCTAACACCCCTAGGTAATAATCCCAAGCAGTCCAGTCGCATACGTAATACTGGCTGCACTTCGTCCTTTGATACCGTATTCTGAAGTGTAACGTTTGGTGGTTGGTGTTATGCATACGGATAATCACACCACTACCAGGCATTCCGGCGGAGTTTATTGATGCATCTTTACTGACAACGCGTGTTCAACTGCGTCCGCATCGCAACCAGGCTGACAAATCCGGCGGGTGTTGACCTTTGAACCAGCATTGCTTCATGATATATCTAGTAAGTAGGATCTTCATCATCTAGATTGTCGTTAAATATCCACTTTCACATCGCCAACGACTTAATACTCCACGTTATATTGATCCTCAACACCTTGACTTGGTTGGTAGCCGACGCACCGAAACCCCTTATACATTCCTAAAGCCTCCAGAAAAGTATCTGAAAAAGACGACCAAATTCTCACTTCCTGGTAGACTACATAATGTCTCATTTGGCCGCCGTTCAACCCGAGCCCAAAGCTCGACTAGAAATTCAAAACGTCGAAACCCCACAGCTCGGCCCTGACGAGCTCCTAATCAAGAACGAGCTCATCGCACTCGTCCCAATCTATGCGAAGCAGATCAAGCTCGCCTTCTTTCCTCCCCAATACCCGGCGATCCTTGGAAACAGCTACGGCGGCACGGTCGCGGCCGTCGGCAGCAATGTAACTAGCTTCAAGGTCGGCGACAAGGTCGCAGCGGCCAAGGCCGTCGGCGACTCGGGAAACAAATACGGCGTCTTTCAAGAGTACGTCGTCTCCCGCGAGGCGACGGCGTAGCAAGGTCCCGGCAAATGTCGACCTCGACATCCCCGCCGGCCTGATTGGCAACTTCTCCACCGTCGTCGGACTGTTCAACGAGCACCTTGGTCTCGAGAGGCCCGACCCTGTCGGCCAAGCCTCGTTGAAAGGCAAGAAGATTCTGGTCTACGGTGGGACTTCCAGCTTCGGTAGCTTCGCGACGCAGTATCTCACCCAGGCCGGGTACCAAGTCGTCACCACGACTTCCCCGCCGCACAAGGACCTCGTTGCGAAGCTGGGTGCCGTCCACGTGGTCGACCACACGCAGTCTCAAGACGCGATCGTGAAGGAACTTGTCTCGCAGGGGCCCTACGACTATGTTGTGGACTCGGTCTCTCTGGAGCCCACGTTTGACGTCCTCACCCAGGTTGTCGCGGCACAGGGGGGCGGAAAGATATACACGTTGCTGCCGGCTCCCGACGCTTCGAACATTCCCGAGGGCGTGACCGTGGAGTTTGCCCCATGGGGCCTGCCACTCGGCAAGAAGGAGAACGCGGAATTGCTCAAGTGGGCTTACGGAACCTACTTTTCACAGGCCATAGCCAATAACAAGATTGTGGCATTGCCCTCGCAGAAGGTTGATGGTGGACTCGAGGGGCTAAACAAAGCGGTTGACGTGCTCTTTAAAGGAGTCAGCGGTGCCAAGGTTGTCGTCAAACTCTGAGTTTGGCAACCATCAGAGGCTACTGAAGCGTGGTATCGGAGCACATTGAGATAGCCGTAATACCCAAAGCTGTCTAGTAACCCAAGTTTCAACGCATGCAACCGTATGGTGAGAGAACAAGCATTTGTTCCGCATCTAGCGTCATTGATTTTTGATTGTATTTTTCATCTTCTAATCCAAAGTCCAGCGGCAGGGGGCAGGCTTTCTTTCAACTCGTATGACCTCATCAAATAACGGCGAAAACCGGCTGAAGAGAGCATTTGATACATAAACACTGTTATTACACACATTTGGATCATGCTCTCGGTTCGTCCGCTATGACGAAACGACCCGTCCGTACACAGGGCTCCGCCACTGTGACGAATCGAACCATTGGCTAGAACAAAGTCGTTTTGGTCGAACTAAGGCGTGCCATGCACCGCGGTCGAGCTTCCTGGGCCCAAGCAGAGAATACTGGAGGTCCGCTACGCCGCAGGAGCGGCCGGGGCAGCAGCAGGGTCTTGAGCAGGGTTGGCGGCGGGCGCAGGAGATGCTGCGGGAGCGGGGGATGCTGCGGGAGCGGAGGATGCTGCGGGAGCGGCGGGAGCAGCGGCGGGAGGCGCGGCGGGAGCAGCAGGAGCAGCGGCAGGAGGAGCGCCGCCACCGGCGCCGCCAGCTTCCGCCGGTGCCGGGACAAAGGCGGCGTTCGCCAGGGGGATCTGCCCAACAGCGCCACCGACAACCGTGGTTCCGTCAACGCTCTTCTGTGAAGCTGCCGCTAGCTTGGAGTACTGGATGACTTGGGTGGCGGATGTGCTATGACTTTGTAAGCTCTCGTGTGCCTCACAAGTTCAAGTGCTCTCGCTACTTACGGGTTGATCACCATCACCTGGCCTTCTTGGCAATGCGGTCCCGTGGCGCAGTACAGGAACATGGGCGCCGTGCTGGTGATGGGCATGTTAAAGGTCCCGACCATGGCCTGGCCGTCCTGATACGGTATGTGGCCGCTGTGAATGGCGCCGGCGTTTGTCGCCTGCAGAGGCTGGCACGCGGCTCCCTCGGCGCTCTGTGTCACAGTGTGGTTGCCGTTGCTGAACTGGAACTGCACGATATCGCCGACCTGAGCCTGGATCAAGTTCGGGACGAAAGTGTCCTGCGGACCGCCGACTACCACCGGGATGATTTGGTTGCCTTGAGGGGTTGCCGGGGCTGCTGCCTGTCTCCTAACTGAGGCTTGTTGTTAGTGATCGCGGCCAACGGCTGGGCACACTGCCCTGAGGGGGGCTCGAGAACGTACTCCTGAAAGGACGATGCGGGACGCCTCCTACGACGGTTCCATCCGCAGGGAAAGGGTCTCTCTTGACGGGCTGGGGCATCGCGCTGACCGTGGCAGAAGCCATCAAGGCCCAAGCTGAGTTGAATCTCATGTTGGATAAAGAGAGGAAAGTGAGTCGAAGAATAATCCGAGAGAACGACAGAAAGCGAGCACTGCTCAACAGTGACTATCCCTAAACGTGATTAAAATGGCGTAAAATGCGTAAATGACTGTAATAGCCTGTCTTGACGAGAAAAGACGGCTGTTCCTCGCTGGGAGGGTTCCTGTTTGAAGGGAAGTAAGGGAAGTGAGGGAAGGTATGAAGAGGGAGACAAAACTTCAGACCGCAGGTGAGTCTAAATTTTGAGTTATATTATATTGGGAGCTAGCAGGTAGACACTAGATGAAGGAGGATTTAGGAAATAAAACTCGCAAAGCCAAGACCCAACAAGACTCTTCGACGGGGGGCACTGTGGGAGCTTTGCCATCTATGATAAGATGCCGACAACCGGGGGGGGGGGGGGGCATTGTGGGCCTCATGAAGCCTCATCACGACCCGGGATACGCAAAGAAGCGCCAGGACAATGACCGACGACGTGGACGCAAGCAAGTCGGTCTATACGGTGACGGTGACGCTGGGCGCCCGCGATGTCCGCTTGCCGCCAAGCTGTCTGATGTTGTTCCGCGACCGTTTGAGGCTCCAACGGGCGATACCTCTTCGGGAAGCCAGGGCCTTGCAGGGTGGGCGACGATCTGGCGGAAGATCATATCGATTGGATCGTCGCCGTCCCTCTCTCCACCAGAGATCATGAGATGGCGTGAAGCTGTGTTTCCGACTTGACATGTTGGTGGGGCCGATGTGGGCAGATGGAGCCGTAGGGGGCCCCCCGTATGGGAGATTTGCCCGTGTTTCATGTGGCCGTCAAGTCGTTCCCTCGGTCTTGGGCCATTAGTCTTGGTGCAGATTCTTCCATATCAACGGCTCGGCCAAGGATGTGTAGAGTGAGTTGTTCGTGTGTGATGGACAACTCGCTTGTGAAGCCTGTGCAACGGCTTGCCGTGGCTTGCTAATATAAAGTCTGTGCGTGGACTATGATCGTCAGGCCTCTGAGAATCCAAACGCCGATACCACCGTTTTCTCTCACTCGCTCTCACACTCTCTCACTTACTCTCACACTCCCTCGCCCTCACACCCACATCCCTCACACGTCTTCGGCAGCAAGCGTCGGCAAAAGACAGGAGGCTCAAGTAACCGCTTAGTCAATGCCAACGCCGAGTCGAAACGGTGCAAACATGAGACGAAAAGAAATTGCATTTGCTCGGCCATGATCCGATGGGATGCGGCAGCTGGCGCGCATACGTGGGCTTTCGACAGCGTAAAGATGACACGATGCCTACGGGCTTGTCTCCCCCCCTTTCGCACATATGAAGGCGTTGAAAACATGAACAGAAACCCCCAAGGAAACCATCATGAATGATCGACGCTCAAGGCCTGCCACCTTGTCCCTTCAGCCACGTAAGATACACTCAACGCCATCGCTAGCAGGACGCCGCGTCGACATTACGTCGTCACTCTTGCCCCCCCCTTGGGATTCGCGTCAGAGGGTCATGGGTCAGCCCTTGGCAATGTGCCGCTAGTGCTCGTCACGAACTGCCGTTTCTCTCTTTCGGGCCCTCCCACCATCTCGTTCCCAAGCGCCAGGCCCCCCCACGCGCCTCCGACCCGCCAAGACACACACACACACATATCGGTCATGGCTGAACTTCGGAGGTTTCTGCTTCACTTCTCGCTCGGGGCGTTCGTTTCCTCAATGCCTGCGTCGCTCCTGGGAGGGGTAAACGGGGAGGCCCCTTGCAGGCTTGCAGGAGTCGTTGCTCCGCACAATATCCACTGCTTTGCTGTGATTCCCGAGCCGAGAGCGTGATTCCCTGCCCGCCCAATGAGAAGTTATAGTGACGAGTTACGGGTTACGGGTACAGTGGCGTGGTTGGTTCGTAAGCTCCTCAAGCACGTCCTCCCGCTTGGTCCTGCATCCCAGCCCCGAGGGTGATTCGATTCGATTTTCCGCCATCAGCTCTCCGGGAACACTCTTACTGTCCGCACAGCTGTGAGAAAGATCCCTGCCGGTAGCTCTGCGTTGTGGGCAGCAGATCACAGGGATTCTACAACTGTTGACGCGACCTAGCGGTTGGTCTGTTACCAAGGATCTCCCAGTTCTCAATGCGGTAACCTGGGTCCTCGGTACGAGAGAGTGGTGAGAGACGCAACCCGCGCCCCGCGAACGTCGGGAGCCATGTCCCAGCCAAGCCTCCTAGTCGACCGAACTTGGGAACACAGCGTCGTGTGGTCGGGAAGTGGGGGCGGAGCTTCTTCCTTATTGAGCCTCGATCCAGCTGTGACAGGTTCGTCGCCGTCCAGTCGCCCACGTCGACCACGCCACCTCTCACAGTCCGTCTCGTCTCTTCGCGGCGCACGATTAACTACTATCACTGGTTTCCCACTTCCAACGTGATATTTAGTGGACTCTAGTTCTCGGGAATGCAGGAACCCATCCGTTCATGCCCCCCACGAGAGACGCGATGACGTTTCTCAGGTAGATTGCTTACCTCCTCTGATTACAAGTTCCGACGAAGTGCGTCAGAATCGGTGTCAAACACCAATGAACCAGAGCTTGAGCATCGGGGTGCTCCCGGGATGGTGCACGGGTTCACGCAGCTGGATTAGCAACCCAATATCACATATTCAGCTACAAAACATGGCTCTGTTGTTATCGACCTGTCGAAAGCCATTGCTAATTCTGATGGCTGACTACTGTGCTGTGTCGCCTATATTGCATATCAGATCAGGGTTGCAACTTTTCCATCGGAAGAGCTGTCCTATGCCTTTATTTTATCTTATTTTCTTTCTCTTTTCCTCTTACGCTGAAGTTATTAGGCCGAATCTGATTTTGTCCAGACCTGCAAGTGCCCGTCAACCCTGCGGATGTTATCATGCCCCGCCGCTCTGCTTGCCTCGTATGCCAAACGGTACACGTGAATCGACTCGGAGAACAGCAGGCGGTGGTGTTTCCATCCGGTCAGTCTCGTGAGCTTCGTCGAGTCGGTCCACTGGGGGAAGTTGATGATCCCTGGCGGCCACGGGTCCTCTCCCTCCTTCAGAGAAGAGGGCTCGACGTAATGCAGGTCACCCCGAAGCCCGTACTCGGTCGCCAGAGCCCGCGCCACCTCATCGACCGTCTCATACCGCCGGGCTGAGATGTTGAAGGCCTGCCCCTCGACCTCTGCCCTGTTCGGATGAGCGGCAATGGCAACGTATGCTTCTGCGCAGTCGTCGACATGAAGGGCGTGGACGATGGTGCTCGGCGCAGCCGGCAACAGGAGCGGCTTCCCCTCGGCGGCAGTCTTGGCCGCGACGTCGAAGAAGGCCTTGTAATAGCTCGAGCTGCGACCGTAGACGTTGGTCGGCCTGACGAGAACCGGAGCAAACACGTCGGAGTGGTCAAGTACCCCCACGGCGTACGTCGCTCGGTCCCTCAAGAGAGGGATCGTGTTGATGGGCGATTCCTCCGTGTGCGGAGCCAGGCCCGGTGCTCCGTGGTAATGCGGGCCTATGCCGTAGTCCTTGCAGCCGGAGGTGAAGATGACGAGCGGTCGCAGGCCGGCTGCCGAGCTAGCCTCTCCCAGAGTCCGGAGCATCTGGACAGTGTTTTGGTAGTGGGGCACATAGTCGAGAACGTTCTCCGTGACCGAGACGATGGCGTCGAGGGTCGGCGGTAGGTGGCTCCGGATGTCGGCGTGGGAGGCGCGGTCGTCGATCGCGCCGACGACGGGGACAATCTCCTCCTGGGCAAGGGCCGTAGCGGCCGAAAGGGACCTGACGAGGCCATACGTCGTCCACCCAGCGGCCACGAAGGCGCGCGCAACAGCGTTGCCGATGTAGCCATTCGCGCCGGTGACGAGGACAGTCTTGGGCGCCATTCTGGATTTGATGCAAAGCAATGATGTTCTTCTCTTCTTCGGCTTTACGGCCGGCTTTGGGTATATATTTGTAGTTGTCTCCCTGATCCGGTTCCGTGCGGGTTCACGATGGAGCCCTTATGATCCGGAAACTGATTTCCGTCCGACTTGTGGTGGACCGGAAAAGCGCTTACATGAGCAGAACATAAGCTGCGGCCAAAACAAGGAAACAGTCGGGCGATGATTGGTAAGCATGGGGTGATTCTACGTCGATGGAACTACGAAAGTGAGTTGGTGAGATAGCTTATACCTCATTCTTTCACGTCATTCGAGTCAGCTATGCTGTTTTCCGAGTGAGGTTGCTACTACCCACGAAACGGAGCGCCAGAAGATCTCACCCTTGTCAACAAACTATCGCTGCTGAGTTATCGCAAACCGAGTTTCCAATGGATAGACCTTTGATGAGAGATTGAATGCCTCAACCGTGGTTACAACTACCACCGCTTCAACTATCCAGTCGCCTTTCATAACCGCCAAAAATTCCTCCAGGGCATAAACTGACTTTTATCGGCCGATGGGACAGTGGAATTCGGCCACACCAGATCCTAACGAATATGCTCTCCGAGGGTTGTCGGTGTATAGGCGTCACCACCTGCGATATCCTACCAGTGTGTACCCCACAAGGTTGTATATGTTTATGTAGACTGTTCGGATGTTACCTTGAGAGACATTAAATTTAGTTTTCCTATGTCACATTTGCCTGTGTAATCTGCTACGTGCAGCCTTAGTCGACGGCAACATTCCTGAGCCTGACGCACCCTGTGGTACGACCCGAAAGCTCCTATGCCTCCGTGCTCGTTTTGAATTATAGACTAGACATTTTGGATCAAATATTTGGCTGACCTTCGGGAGCCACGCCATCCGATATGGAAGGTTTTGGCTTGGTGATCTATTCAAAAAGGGCAGCGATCCCTCTCGGGTGCATCCGTTGTCATGTCATCTCAAACCTACTACCAGCATCATCATGCGTCATACCACCCTGGTATCAGTAGCTGTCGCTACCCTTGGCGCAGTATCACGAGGCTCCTTCTTGTCTCTTTGGGAAGAACCGTCATGTCTTTGCCGTGACTAAGCGTTGGATATCGCCAATCGGTGGCTCAGCATCTTCTCGACCGGTGGCGTTTCCGGCAAGGAGGAGGTCGCCACGATCGTCTCTCAAGATCTCGTCAGCGCCGATGGAACCTTTGGTCCGCCTACCTACGGAATCGACGCCTTCTGGGAAGCCATCGAGACACCGTCCAACACTACGACAAACGTGACGCAGGCTACGACCTTTTTTATCCACACATGTGACCAGATCGCTCTCAACTGGCAGTATGATGCCGTGACAACCGGCTACAACTCGTGAGTTCAGTGCCTGATGCATGTAACGATATGATCATGTTAATGGTGGGTCCCTTTTGTAGGACGGTTCCTGTAGGGACGCCTGTTTCGTTCACCGGCAACGATATTCTCAAGGTTGACTTAGAGACAAGACTGGTTTCCAACGCTACTTCATGTGGCCAATGGATTCTTTTCGCTCAACGGCTAGGAGGAAGAAGCTGTACAGTTTAGCAAGGGTAGCTGCTACGAGAGGTCGTCCCCGATTTACAGGCACGAATTGCATCGTCGTCTCATACTTCATCGAAACACTATTATTGGAGGGGCCGGGAGACGGAGACAGAATAATATACACAGGATAATGAATTCATGTCAATCATATTGCAACCTTCACATATAAGCGATGAACTCAGCTGTTCCCCTCCCCATGTGGTGTGTATCATGGTAAATCATACGCACCAAGATAACATAAAATTCTGCGTTTAGAAAATTCCAAGTCGTGAACTGTAGAGCCAATAGTGAAGTTCGGAGTCATTCGTCAACTTAAGGGGTCTAGAGCGACTATATTCATCAATAAACAGAGAGTGGTCTATATCCATATTCACGGTTCTTTCAAATGATCATCAATGCCGCAATGCTATGAATACTGATTGTCTTATGCTTCCTACTGCCCATTCTGACAAGTTTTACTGCCTCAAACATTTAATGGTGGTTTTGTTACTGTTGATCCTCAGAAGATGGGGGAGTCGATGTCATCCACAATCTGCACTTTGATGCTGCCGTTCCTGTAGTCCGAGGCGAGTGTAAGGGCATCGAATGCCTTTTCAAGAGGGAACGTGTGCGAGACGAGGCTCTTGAGGTCCAGAATGCCGCTGCTTAGGCAAGCGATGCCGGCGGGCCATGTGTCACGGTACCTGTTGATGAACTGGAGCTTGATCTGCCACCATCACAAGTCAGCACGGCGTCCCCGTTCCGAGCCAGTTAGGAACCGAAGCCATTGCTCACCTCGGCGAGAGAGATGTGCATGAAGGGCAGGTTGTTCATGATCTCGCGCCCGACGCCAATCACCATGACCGTCCCGCCGCGACGGACGGCGAAGGCGGCCGTGCAGATGCTGCTCTCGACACCGGTGCACTCGAGCACCGTCCGCGGGGCGCTGTACTCGTCGTCGCCGAACAGCCTGCGGATGGCCTTGCCGTTGGCCTCGCTGCCGAGGGCGGGGTCGACGTTGTAGGTGACGACGCCGGGGACGAGCGTCTTGGCGAAGGCGAGGCGCGAGGGCTCGATGTCGGTGATGACGAGGGGGTGGGCGCCCGACGCGCGGGCGGCGGCGAGCGTGACGAGGCCGATGGGGCCGGCGCCGCAGACGACGGCGCCGACTCCGAGAGAGAGGCCGGCGGTGCGGATGCCGTGCATGCCGACGCTCAGAGGCTCCAGAAGAGCGCCTTCGGCGTAGGAGATGTTGTCGGGGAGCCTGTGAAGGGAAGCAGTGTCAGCCCGGCTTCTCTCTGCCTGCAAGAAAACGTTGCTGCGGCGTGAGGGCCGGCGTACTTGTGAAGCCATTTTGCGGGATGGCACTTGTACCGCTGGATGGTTCCGTGGTAAGGATAGACGCCCGCGAACTGGACGTCTTCGCAGAGGTTGTAGCGGCCGTCGGTGCAGAGGAAGCATTCGCCGCAGGGCACGCCGGGCTCGATGGCGACCCGGTCGCCGGGCGTGAGGTTCTCGACGCCCTCGCCGCAGCGGACGACGACGCCGGCGGCCTCGTGGCCGATGATGCAGTCTCCCTCGAAGACGAGGGAGCCGATGCGGCCAGTCTTCCAGAAGTGGATGTCGGATCTGTGGGAGGTCCGTCGCCATCAGCCATGTGCTTCCAACCCACGCCGGGGTTACTGGGCCCCCCAAGGCCCCCAGCGGAAGATTTCACACATACCCGCACACGCCCGTCGCCTTTACGTGCACTAGTGCTTCTCCCGGTTTGGGTGCGAGTACTGGCGCTTCTTCGGCCTTGAGCTGGTGGTCTGCTGTGACGACCAGTGAGGGGTTCGGGAGGGGCGCTTCGAGGGTCTCTTGGTTGGCGATGGAGGGTGCAGGCCGCTGATCCAGCTCGGTCCCGACAACGCAGCAACCATCGGCTTTTGCTTGCGCGGCACCATTGACGATCGTCTCGGGTGCTATGGTTGTGGCAACCATGTTGAGGGCCTGGTTGTTTGTGAGCTGGCGGTCTAAGGGAGATCGAGGAGAGTCACTCCAGTCAAGTCTACGAGAATTTCGGCAAGTGTCTATACTCGGCGTATAACAATTTCTAAGGGCTCTGTATAGTATTATCGTTGAGCTACAATAGAAATGAGAGAACAAGGTCGGCTACAAGAAAGATAAGAGAGGAGGGAATGGCAATTCAACCGGTCAGATTTCGCGGAAAACGCCTCCCCCTCCTGTCTCATGCGCGCCATCTCGTCACGTAATCACCTTCCCCAATATACGATCCTCCTCTGTCTGACAACAATACAGCAGACCGCCGCCGCTCTCGGGGGGTCTGGACAACATGTTGAGCGTGTAGGACTTCCTCATCGAATCCCAGAAGAAGTGTGTGTGTGCGTGTGTGTGTTTGTCGATTGCCCAATTAGGAAATCATAAGCACCACGTTCGTCTTTAGTCGGGTGTGCCGGGGGTGATGCTTGCTGTTACTAGTTCGTTCGGATGACGGAGGCTTTGCTTCGGCTTTCGATAGGCCGACATGCTTCCAGGGCCGAGTTCCGAGGATCGATGAAACACGTGGGAGTTGAAGAGAGTTTTACCACTTTGGTCTGATACGCGTGGCCGACGAGCACATGCAGCCTTTCGGACGTCACTGGCAGAGCGCAGGCGATGAACACGTCACAAAAGAGGGGGCGAGTCAATTGCAGTCGAAATATAGTTCATCAATTCATGGCAGCTTTTGTAGCCATCGGTGCCATCCATGCTATCCTGTGCTCCCGTTTCCGGAATCCACCCATCGACACCAGCCATCTATCATATCCTTATAATGGGTCGCGCCTAGGCGAAGATGCGCAGAGGGCGCTGGGGCAGGTAGAAACCGGGGTCGTTGAAGCGCAGGCCGAGGTCGAGGTCGGAGATGGCCTCGAGCTCCTCGGGCGTCAAGTCGAAACCGTTGACCTCGAGGTTCTGCTTCAGGCGGTGCTGGCTGTTGCTCTTGGGGATGACGGCGACGCCGCGCTGGGTGGCCCAGCGGAGGAGGACCTGGGCCGGCGTGACGCCGTGCTTGTCGGCGGCCTTCTTGACGGGGTCGACGTCGAAGAGACCCTTGGCGTCGAGGGCGCGCTTGTTGGAGATCTCGAGGAAGGATTGGGGCCCGAAGGAGGAGTAGGCGGTGACGGCGATCTTGTGCTCCTGGGCCATGGCCACGAGGTCGGGCTGCACGAGGTAGGGGTGGTGCTCGATCTGCAGCGAGGAGATGGGGTGCCGGGCGTAGGACTGCATGTCGTAGAGGGACTGGGCCTGGAAGTTGGAGACGCCGATGGACTTGGCGATGCCCTCGTCGACGAGCGTCTCCAAGCACTCCCAGGTCTCGCGGATGGGGACGCTGTCGGGCTCGACAATCGTCTGGTCCTTGTCCATCCACCAGCACTATTTTTATTATTATTTGTTTCGTGAGTTCAAACTCTTGTCTCTCTCGGTTGTCCGAGTAGGACGGCAAGGGAGCTCGCAGGCTTACAGGGTATTCGTTGACGGCAGGGTCAATGTACTTGAGGGCAACGGGGAAGTGGATGAGGAACAGGTCGATGTAGCCCAGACCCCAGGTCTCGTTCTGCTTCTTGGCCGTGGGGATGGCGTGCTCCTTGCGGTGGTAGTTATTCCACAACTTGGTGGTGATGAAGATGTCCTCACGCTTCACGAGGCCGTCGGCGATGGCGCGGCGGACGCCCTCTCCGGCCTCCTTCTCATTCTGATAGTCGTAAGCGCCGTCGAAGAGGCGGTAGCCGGTCTTGATAGCCTTGTACGAAAGAGGAACGTCAGTGAGTGCCACTCGTCTCCGTGACGGCTTCGTTCGGAGCTACGGGAGTACGGTACTGACGTTGTAGACGGTATCGGCGCAGGACTCGCGGGGAACTTTCCACAAGCCGAAGCCCACGAGAGGCATCTCACGGCCGGAAGCGAGCGTGATAGTTTCCTTGCCCATTGTGAGTTCCCGCCTCAAAGAGAACTGTATATACTGTATGGAGGAAACCGAGTGCAGGGAACGGAACGGAGTTGCGTAATACACAAATAAATATTACCGCTCAAGAACGACGACGTGTTTGGAGTCGAGTCCCAATGGTTCTCGACGTCAGGATGCCGCCCATGTTTCGCCAACCCCGCCCTCGTTTCTAATCATATTCCGAACCGGCCCCGCCCTCAGGCCTTATGCTAGTCTGCCAGACACACCCTCGAATATCGCCATGGGTGGGTTGACAACCGACATGTTCAGGCTTGCCGAATGCGGCAGTGTTAAGCACCCGAGGCCAGGAAAAGGGGAGGCAACCCCGCGCTTAGCAGCCCCTGTTGACTCGTGCTCGACAGGGTTCCGTGAGGAGTGGTTATGGTTGGTTAGTCCGTGCGGGATGGAATGGCATTCATCGTCTTGTGTGATGGAATAGTGCAGGATTGGGAGCATGTCGTTATGAGACGACGCCAGCTCTAGACGTTGACCGGCCATGCTCGAGTTAATACGGTCGTCGGATCTCATGAATGAGCCCCAAATCGTTCCATGTTGCCCCCGGGATCTATCCACAATCTATGCTTCGGAAGAGCTTCCTGGGTTCCGTCCCCCCCCTCCCCCGGCCCCGGTTCATGCTCGTCTGAACCCCCCCCAGCTTTTGTTGCGGGGGCTCTTCTGCGTTTCCCCATCGGACGATATTATCTCCTTCCCTCTGGCCATGGGAGCCAATGCAAGCATCGGTTGATAGGTTCGACGATACGAGCCGAACGGGACGATGGCAGACAACACGGGCTCAGGTTCGGGAAGCGGTGCTGGGACTGGAACCGGGCCTCCGAGACAGCGGCGCCAGAGAACACGGACTGGGTGTTTAAAGTGTCGGATCCGGCGACGAAAATGTGAGTCTCTTTCAACATCCCTTTTGGTGTTTTGGTGGTAAGCCGGCCGCCGTATCTGCTTTCACCGGCGAAGAAACACCACCACTCCCCGTAGACCAACTACGTTTTCGGTGACACTTAAAAACTGACGGGGCGTGACATTTCACGATAACGCAGGCGACGAGAGAAAGCCGAGGTGTCAGCGCTGCATCGACGGGGACTTCGAGTGTCAGTACGGCTCCCGACTGACGTTCTTGGACAAGAATGCGTTGACCGTCTCGCCGGCTCCGGACGCGGGTGATGCATCGACGCCGAGATACTCCAAGCTGCAGGTTTGCGACTTGGCCGCATTGTCATGTTAAAGCTTCGTGGCTCACATATCCATACAGTTTGTCGACCCGGCATCTCCAAATCAAACCGCAAAACCTTCATCACCGCCCTCCCCTGTGTCCCAAGACCCTCCAAACCCATCCATCACAACAAACGCAGCCGACATACCCGCCTGTTTATCGCCCTCGCAGACACCGGCGCCACCAGTCTCAACCTTTCAAATCGACCCTCAACTCTCAGACCCTCCCGTTCTGGAACTCCAGCACCTAGAGCCACGCTTGGCACCAACCCCCTTTCACCACCCGCTGCCGCTCACGCAATGGCGATCCCAGAGCATCTGCCACGAGAGCCTAGCATCACCAGCGGGCAAGTTCCACATTACGGACAAGCCGCCAGGCATATCGGCGAGCAACGACGCGGCATACGAGACCGCGCTCAACGCTTTGCTCTCTCCGGGGAACGAGGGCACAGACTTGGACTTGTTGCCGAGCCACGGCTCCGAGTCGCACGCCGTGGCCGGCGACGGGTTCCGTTTGAGCCCGCAGGAGCTGATATCCGCGTCGCCCAACTTGGCCGGGGAGAGGAGGACACCCCCGGCGATGCTCCCTTTGACGGCGGCCAGCATTTCCCCAGATCGGCTGCTGCAGCTGTTACGCCACTTTAGATACCAGGTTGCGCCATGGGTAGGTTTCGTCTACGTCAGGCTGTTCGCGCTGGGTTTACTGACGCTGGGCAAGCTCGACTTGTGCGACATGAGCCAGACGTTCGGCCTCCATGTCCCTCGACTCGCGATCGAGAACGAGGGGGTTCTCCATTCACTTTTGGCTGTGGCAGCCGTTGCGCAACAGGCGGACGCGAGCAGCACGGCGCTCAGCGATGTCGAGCACCTTAAGTCCCTTGCTGGTGCGAGGCCAATGCATCCAGAAGGCGGAGTCAGCATGAGTGACGGCGATCTGGTACATCTGGCTCTTTGGACTGCATGCCAGTTCACCTCGAGCGTCCCGGACGAATGGCAGGATCTGCTTGGGATCACGGACGACAACTTCTGGAGTGGGGTGCTCGCTGAAGTGACTCCAAAGACTATCGTGATTCTGTCTGTATTGATACGGCTCGGTACGAAGAAACGTCCAACTCTCCAAATCTACTCGAGAAGGCCAGGTCCCGGAGCTGACGCGCAACCCAGAGCTCGCGGCGGCGCTCGTGACCGGCGCCCCGATCTCCGTCCCGGAGCGGCTACACTACGGCGCCATGTCCCAGCCGTGGGATTCCTCCCCGATCGCCGAGACCATGTTCCGATGCACTGTCGAGCCGCTCCTCCTCTGCGCCCAGGTCGTCAACTTCTGCGCGAGCGCCTCCCGCCCGCACACCGCCGTCGGCCCCGGCACCCGCCCGACCCCCGTCCACCGCTGGACGGTGCTCAGCGACGCCCTCGGCGCCTGGTACGCCAACCGGGCCCAGGAGTTCTGGCCCATGGCCGAGATGGACGGCGAGGAGAGCCTGTTCCCCGTCATCCTGTTCACCAACGGCGCCGCCGTCTTCGCGAACCAGCTGTACCACACCGCCATGCTCCTGCTGCTGCGGAACAAGCCGCGCGTGCTGCAGACAGCGGCGGCGGCGGCGAAGAAGCCGTCGGCGGCCGCGCCGTTGTCGTCGCCGCTGTGGCACGCCCAGCGCGTGTGCGGCATCGCGCTGAACAACGACCGGCGGGACAGCTGGGACCTCTGCCTGGTCGCGTCGCTGTACCTTGCCGCGCAAAGGATGACGTACGAGCCGCAGCAGAGGGCCGTCTTGGAGTGTTTCGAGCGCGTCGGGGCGCTGACGGGGTGGCACGTCGACGGGTTCTCGGCCAAGGCCCGCGAGGACTGGGGGCTGATGTAGAGAGGTGCGGTCCATGTGCGCGCCGTCTGGGCAACGGCTCAGGAATAGTTGAAGTCGTGCCGGAGTCTCGACGCATGTAAATCACCCGGCGGTGCCGGCGGTCTTTAGCTCCTTGCACACTTTATACCCCCAGGCGGCCTCCAAGTCGTCGATTCTCCAACACGTGCCCCATCCGGTGACGGCCTCGATGCTGCGGATGAGTCTCACGAGGACGGCATGCTCTGACCTGTGACTGAGGAGCCTGCCGGCAACCCACAGGGGCTGGATGGCGTTGTTCAAGCAGCCCTGGTGGGGGTTCGCGAGGGATATGCCGCAGATGCACTTGGCGTGCCAGACGACCGAGCCGGTGACGCCCAGCAGCTGCTTCGGGTTAGGCGGCCTGGGCATGGACCCCAGGAGGAGCGCGCACGCCGTGTGGTACAGCTGGTTCGACGAGATGGCCGCCCAGTGCAGGAAGAGGATCTGCGGGAACGGGATGCTCTGGACGCTCTGGACGGGGAGCAGCTCCGGCGGCCGGTCTCTCGTCCACGCCTGGAGGTCCTCCCAGAGCCGGACCCAGCGGTCGGCCAGCTCGTCGGCGTCGCAGCGGTCGGCGCCGCCGAGCTCAAAGTGCCGCGTCCTGTCGGCCACGAGCTCGCAGACCTTGGAGCACAGGTAGACGGCGTGGTTGGCGTGCATGTCGGGGGTCCTGGACTGGTGGAAGAGCTCGCGCGCCTCGTCGTGGGAGACGCCGCTCGGCAGCCACTTGGAAGGCGTCAGGAGGGTGCTCTCCGTGCCGTCTGATATGAGGGCGCCGCAGAGGTCTGGATCACACACACACACACACACACGCACTAGTCAGCAAACGCGAAAGACGGCCGCGCCGAGGAGGACGGACGACATATACACACCCATCCTGGCGTAGCACCAAAAGACGGCCTGCAAGAGGCCGCCGCTGAAGCCGTGGACGTCGAACGAGTCAAAGAGCGCGGCGCACCCCTCTAGATGCTTTCTCCAATCCTGTGCGCTGGCAGACATCATCTCTAGGCAGCACAGGATCGTGCAGATGGGGATGATCTTCTGGTCGCGGGACTGCAGCAGGGGCGTCAGCAGGCGGATGGCCTCCTGGTACAGCTCCAGACTGTCAAAGGACGTCTGCCTGCCCTCCTTTCGCTCCATTTGCCTGGCCGACAGCGCCAGGACGGCGTACATGAGCGCCGGGGAGCTGCGCGAGAGGACGGGGACTTGGATTCCGAAGGCGCGGTCGCTGTCAAACATGTCGAGCTGGTCCGCGAGTGAGTTTATGGCATAGGGGTAGGTCACATGCGGGCTTCTCACCCATGGCGCAACCTCGCCTACGTAATTCTTCAGATACTCGAGCCTCCGGCCGGTCCCTAGGATCTGGCCGGCCTGCCGCCGCGCGGTCCCTTGGTCGCTTGAGATCGTCCCGGGGGCCGCGAACCCCCCTGCCGCGAAGCCGCCGTAAACCGCCGCCTCGGGCGTGCCCTCTCTCGTCGGGGCGGCCGTCTGGGCCGTGTTGATTATCAGGCATCTCAGCTCCTCCTGGTAGGCCAGGTAGCCGGGGTCGGTGACGAACTCGTCCAGCCGCCAAGAATCGGCCGGCGAGGTCGAGGCCTCGGAGGACAGATGCTGCAAGGGGGCCGGGTCACCGAGACCCCAGCCCGAAGAGGCTGCGGGCGACGTCGCTGCTACTCCGAAGTACGGAGGGGTCTGGGCGTGTGAGTGCGACGGATCATGGGACTGAGACCGAGGGCCGGAGCTCTCGACGCTGTTAAGGGGTGTGGGCGAGAGCATAGTGACAGTCGGGGGGCGAATGCCTTTGTGCTCCAGGCAGATGAACAATAACATCAAAACAGTGCTTTTTAACACATGGAGCTCGTTGATGATCGCCAAACCTCCCTGTTGACCTCGAAGGTTTCGGCAGGTCATGCACAAGGGAGAAACAGGGCGAATCTCCTCGTGGAGCCTTCAGGGTCCTTGGAGAGAGCTGCTCTCCATACTCCAATAGACAACTGCCCGTCTAACTAGCGAATTTCAGGATTGCCTCGGCACTTGATGACGCCCTGAGGGGGGCAAAGACACATCAATTGCCGCGGATGAACCCAGGTTAGCGGAATCTGCGGGGAAGTCGACTCTGGTGATTGGTTTTGGCAGGGATCGGAAACCTGTGGAAGTTCCATAGTTCTACGATGTATGTCTCCGCATCGTCGGTTCCAAGCCGTGTCCTAGTGAAGGAGTATGGTCTCCATGTATGAAGTTTGAGTTTGATCTCCTGTCGTATAGGGGATGTAGCTGTAATCGCCAAAGTATAGACATCTCGACTTAAAGTAGACAGTTGAGGACTGAATCCTCGGAAATTGCCACCTGTGACTTTCCATGATGCCGACTTCGCATCAAACACATTCTGGAGCGATAGCAGAAACTCCTATTCATCTTGAGATCATGTCACCTTGGGCAGAAGACACAGGAGATTGGTCAAACGAGACTTGTGCAGGCAAATTCACGCGGAGCAATCACTCCTCTTTCACTGCAATTTACCCCCCCTCGAGGGTCAGAAGAGGCGGGGGACAGTCAGACGAGTCCATCTGCGATTTGGCTAGGCCACTTAGGTCACATCCTGAAAGACGTACTTCACTGCAATTTTAACCCCTCTCGAGGGTTAGGGTTAGGGTTAGAAGAGGCGGGGTACAGCCAGATGAGTCCACCAGCGGCTTGGCTGCAGGCTACGTGAGTCTCACCCTGGGCCGCGGCGGAGAGGCTCGCTAGGCTGGTGTACCGTAGTGTAGTCCTCTACGTTCAGGGCACGCCCGCCATCCTTTACGCGCTGCCGGACACACGCGTGCCACATGTTGTTGGAGTGGGCTGGCCGTCGAGGCTGTACACCGTCCGCATCGACGCCGGACGGCATGGGAGAGGCCGGATAGCATGCTGGGCGATGGCCCAGTCAACTCCGGCGGGATGACGAGCTTCAATCAGTTCGCCTTCGGGGGCGAAAAGAGGATAGGTCGGGGACTTGGACGTTTGAGAGTGGCCTTTCCCCCGGTTCGAAGGGGCCAAAACCGCCCACGGCTTTGCAGCCCAGTTTGGACTCTGAGCATGAGATTCGTTCGAATCATCGTATAAATAGGGGTTCTGCGAGGGTTGCCTGAAGCATGCATAGTGATGTATTCACCCTCTGAACATTACAATAATGCACGCACAAAGGCATTGGCGATGAAGCCTTGGTGCAGTATCCGTAAGGCGGGCATGAAATCCGCCGATCATTACAGGGGAGGCGACTTCATCCACGTAACCAACAATCACCTCATTCGGCCTCGTTGCGATGGGCCATTGGCTTATGTTCTGGCTGTCTGCTGGGTCCCCCTCGTCTGTCGGAATCACGGCAGAACATGGGAAAGCAAGATGCCTCATCTTATTCCAGTTCAAGCCGTAAGAGAGCCAAACGCTACTCGTGTTGCTGTAGAAACGTGGAGCTTGAGAGCTGTGACCACAACCAACTGGAAAGGGGGACTTTTGCGCAAGATCCCCCTGTCATGTCCGACCCTTTATCCTTGGACACCCACATGGCATCATCATCCGGCGGGCCGTTTGCTTACAAGGGGTTGCACTGCTCTTGAGTCAGTGGCGTTGGCTCCCCGATCCTTTCTCCTTTTGCAGCTTGAACTGTTTCCTCAAGCTCCATCGTAGAACCGTAACATCGCCACAATGCGCTACGCCTTATCAACCAAGCTGCTCCTCTTGCTGGGCTCTTCGCAGCTCGTCCTCGGCTTCCCCGGCGACCAGGTCGTGATCGCGCAGACGGCAGAGGAGCATGTTGCTGCCGCTGCCGTCCCGGGAACTGTGTGGACCGTCGACAGCTCTGTTCACGCAGCACTCGAGAAGCACCCTGACCCCGTCGATGCCTTGGTCTCGCTGCAGCCCGAGATGGCTGCCAAGATGGCCGAGGCTCGCCTGATCCATGTCTTTGGCGAGAAGCAGGCCGAATGGATGACCGAGGGAGATAAGCTGCGCCTGCGGAGGAAGGGCAGGAAGTTCCGCGACATCACGGACTTCCAGGAGCTCTACGACTCTGTCGACACGCAATCCGGGAAAGCTAGTACGTTCTCGCCGTCCCTCCCCTCCTTCGTCGAGGGGCACCCAAGATAGTTCCCATCCGAGGCGACGCCCAGCTAACCACGGCGCGATCGCAGACCTCCCCGAGATCTCCCACCAACGCCTCGTCAGGCCCCTCTTCTCCAAGGTCAACCAGACCGAGATGCGCGACGTGCTCGAGCACATGACGAGCTTCTACAACCGCTACTACGGCGGGCCGACCGGCGAGGAGAGCTCCGTCTGGCTGCACGACCACATCGCCGGCATCATCGCGGCGTCGCCGCTGCACGCGCACATCTCGCTCGAGTACTTCACCCACGAGTTCCCGCAGTCGTCCATCATCGCCCGGTTCGAGCCCAAGGTGCGCGACTTTTCCAAGCCGCTGACCATCATCGGCGCGCACCAGGACTCGGCCAACTACCTGTTCCCCCTGCTGCCGGCGCCGGGCGCCGACGACGACTGCTCCGGCACCGTGAGCATCCTCGAGGCGTTCCGCGTGCTGGCGACGAGCGGCTACGTCCCGAAGGAGGGGCCCGTCGAGTTCCATTGGTACGCGGCCGAGGAGGGCGGCCTGCTGGGCAGCCAGGCGGTGGCGGCGTACAAGAAGAAGGAGGGCGCCAACATCGGCGCCATGCTCGAGTTCGACATGACGGCCTTCGTCGCGCGCAACGCCACCGAGTCCATCGGCTTCATCAAGACCGACGCCGACGCGCCGCTGACCGAGTGGGCCGTGGCCCTGGGCGAGGAGTACGTCAACATCACGACGAGCGTCTACGAGCTGATGCCCGGCGCCGGGTCCGACTACATGTCGTACACGAAGCTCGGGTTCCCCGCCGCCTTTGCCTCGGAGGGCAACCCCGTGGCCGGCGGCTTCCCGGGCGAGTTCGACCCGTACGTCCACACGGACAAGGACACCATGTGGGTGGACGACGAGACGGGCGTCTTCTCCATCGACCACATGGCGAGGTTCTCCGAGCTGGCCATTGCCTTTGCGGTCGAGCAGTCTGGCTGGGACAACAAGTGGAGGTAAAGGGTGCGTGTGTGGCTGTTCTCCAATGCAAACCTCTCTCTCTCTCTCTCTCTCTCTCTCACGAATGGCTCTTTTTGTTCTCTTACCTCGGTGGCGTGTGTGGGCGGGAAACCATACTGGGCCATTGCCAGTCATGTAATGTGCGTGTAATGCTCGGCGAAGCATCAGACGATGCTGCATCGCTTCCGGCCAACGACCCATGTGAACCTCGTCCATCAGCGGGGGTCGTACATGTAGCTTTAACGCAACCCCAAGTTCCGTTCTCTTCTCTTCGCATCTGACGCTAAGTATCGCGTGCCGCCAATGACAAATGCGGGGATTCGATTACAAATGGCCGCAGTCGTATATACACCGCCCAAACTGTCCAGTCGTGCAAGACTCTCTCTCTCTCTCTCTCTCTCTCTCTCACACACACACACACACGTGCTGGCCGTGAACCCCTCTCAAACACCAAACTACAAACAAGGTTGACCCGTACCCCCCCGAGAAGCCAGTCAAACGGAATCCTAGACGCATCCCAAGCTAGACAAAAAGGTTCCCGCGGCAATGGCATCCGCAACGTCTTTCCGCCAGATCATCGGCGCCCCGGCCTCGACGGCCTCGCCCACCGACAGCACCCTCGTCATCATCGACGCGCAGAACGAGTACGCCGAGGGCAAGCTCGCCGTGTCGGACGTCGCCACCTCCCGCAAGGCCATCGCCGGCCTCCTCCAGAAGTACCGCGAGGCCGGCGGCAGCGTAGTGCACGTCGTCCACGACACGCCCGAGGGCGCGCCCGTGTTCACGCCCGGCACGCGGCTGGCCGAGGAGTTCGACGAGCTCGCGCCGCGGGACGGGGAGAAGGTCGTGAGGAAGAAGTTCCCCGGGTCGTTCGCCGGCACGGACCTGGAGGCGCACCTCGGGGGGCTGGGGGCGAGGGGGAAGAAGGTCGTCTTGACGGGGTACATGGTGAGTAAACCTGGGCGGGCGGGGTGTGAGATGCGATGAGACGGGAACGAGCATGAGATTGAGGGGAGACGCTGACTGAGAACAGGCCCACGTTTGCGTGTCGACGACCGCGAGACAGGCCGCCCAGCGCGGGTTCGATGTTCTCGTGGCCGAGGACGCGGTCGGCGATCGGGATATTCCTGATGTCGACGCGGCGCAGCTCACCAAGGTGGCGCTGAGCGAGATTGGCGATGCCTTCGGCACCATTGTGCAGAGCAAGGACATTGCATAGGCTCATACTGAAGAAAGGTCATTCATATATACCTAGGCTCTAGTTGAAGTAAAAGTTGGATTTAGCAGTTACTTCACGTTATTAGGTATTATATACTATATCAAGATATCAAATTCTAGTGCGGTCTCTAGGCTAGACTCCAAGGGTAAATACTGTGTTGTGTTGTTTGTAAAGTATTAGTTATAGGTGTCGCACTAGTCTCTAGAGCAGTTCATAGTTCTAGCTAAGACAGGACATAAGACGGGCTATTACTATTATTTACATTCATCTAACCTACCTTTGTTAGACCCATCCCATTTTATATAGGTTTTTCAATAAAGTAAGAATAGACTATGGTAATCTTCTTAACCTTCAAGTTCAAGAATTATACTTACTTTATTAGCTGTACTAGATTCAACAGTTTAAAATACCGAGGTATAGTTTGAGCATTTGTATAGTGAATCAACAACTGTAATCAGAATTGTTATAGTCTCCTCTCCACCTTCTAGATGTAATCAAACTCTACGCTCAGTGTCTAAACTACCTCCCAATACTAATAGAATTAGTAATGCTTGGTCTCTAGTCATTAGGCTAGCATTCTTACCCAAGGTTACCTCTTAAGGGTCGACAGCCCTCCTCAAAACCGCAAACTCCACCACGATGAACGCGATGTATCCAACCAACATCAGCCCACCCACCAACCGATGAAGTTTCCCTTCTACGCACACAGCCACTGTGAACAACAATGTCGACACCCAGAGCACCGCCAGCTCCGCCCAACTCTCCATCCGTACCAACCATCACGATTCCGAGACACAAAGAGAGCAGGAAGATGTTGCTCCCAACCGTGTTCGCGACGAGAATCCCACCGTGTCCACGGTTCCCGCTCAGCACGGCAACAAACTTCTCAGGTAAATTCGTTCCAATTGCTAGCACAGCGATGCCGAACAAGGCTTCAGACGCCCCAAGTGCGTCAGCGACGTTCGTTGCAGCGTGTGAAAGAACATAACCGGACAGAAACATGGCAAGAAACCCGACTAGGAGATAGGCGATGTGATATCGCAGACCGCGTCGACGCCGAGCAAAGTTCTCGGATGAACTTAGGAGAGGCTGCTGCTCCCGGCTGGGCCTGCGACGTGAAGCCGGCTCGGCATCGCTTTCATCATCGCTTGAGCTATCACCGTCGCTATCTGAGCCCTCTGGCGCCGCAAGGGCACCGCGACTGATGGCCCAGCCAACGGACAGAATGTAAACTGCAAAGGCGACGATGAGGACAATACCTGCTACCCGTGAGAGGCCTTGTCGCGGGAAGTAGATCACAGGAATGACAGCGGTAGTCACGCCGAAGAGAAGGAGCGAGTAGATGCGCGCAGTGCGATCGAATTGCATAGAATCTCCTGTTTTGCGGAAGATGAGGCCCAGCGAGAAAGCGCCGAGGATGTTGGAGATGGCGGAGCCAACAATGTTACCCAATGCTAGGGATGCGCGGCCTTGAGCTAGGGCACTGACTGCCACGGCGAGCTGCGAGAGAATCGTTTAGTATTATGAGCTACGTTTTCGGAAGAGGGGCGGCCATACTTACCTCTTCCTATTCGGCGCCGGCGGTGAGCAGCGCGATTAACGTGTCTGGGACGCCGGTGCGGCGGTAGCCTTTTCAGGCACATGGCCCTCTCACGGAAACGGTGTTGCTTACCTTGGCTGGATAGCATCCGGGAACTTGCCACAAGCCTCAGTACTCATTCATGTTCTGGCAACTTCAGTCTACCTGGATATCCCCAGGTGACACCTCAACCCTTCAGAGATGGCGCAACAGAACCCCACGGGACCGAGGACTGCCCGGCGATACAGCCAGGTATTTGACCTCTTCAAGGCCGATGAGACGTGGCAGCCAAGCTGATAAAGGTGGACGGCCCGTACCATATCACGCCCGAGCTGCTGCGAGAGCAGATGAACAGACTCGGCGGTACGGTACTCGAATTTGACGGGGCTGCCGGGTCTTCAATTGAGACTCTGGAGGATTGGGAGAGCATCGCGCGCGATCCCGAGTGAGTTGATTACCCCCCCAAGCACGTTAGATGCACTGGGGCGCCAAACAACGGAGTACAGGCGGCATGCTCAACTTCATGCTCGAGCCGCTTCATGTGACGCCGGGAAGTGACAACTTGGTTATAGTATAGGGAAGGATTACGATGAGGCGCGGGCGCCTTGAGGCTACCGAAGTTGTCGATTTGAACCTGTGTTGGCGTTGAACAGAATCCTTGCCTTACTTCGAGTCAGTCCCAGTGTTAGCCAGACATGGCAATACATGTTTTACACTTTTGCGTGTGAAGAACAAGTGACTGATTTACAAGGACCAACGGTGCGACCCGAGCACCAAGGAGGATAGGTGACGTCTGAACAATCTTCCATCCATGAATACAAGCAGACACAAATCACGGAGACGGATCTTGGCACCCGTGGACCTGCGTCCCCGATGACAGGAATCAACCGAACCCAGATCCAAACTCTGAGATGGGCGGTTGGCAGCGTCGCAACGCGGAGAAAACGGCACTAGGTACACCACCACCCGCCACGCGGCAATGCTGATCGGCGCAGCAGCCTCCAAGAAACACAACAGTCACAGCACCGGTCGTCGTAGGATGAGTGCCGAGGCAGAGTGAGACTCACGTAGCCTGCAGCCAAACTGCTGGTGGACTCGTCTGACTGTATACCCCGCCTCTTCTGACCCTCGGGGGGGTTAAAATTGCTGCGAACGGCCTTGACTGGTCTAACTATACCTCGCCTCTTCTGGCCCTCGGGAGGGGTTAAAATCGAAGTGAAGGGGCAGGGCAGAGCGCGACGGTCGACTTGGCGAACAACGATTCCGCAGCCAAGAGAGGTATGAGTGTCGTCATCACTCTGTACTTTTTATCCATTGGGCCCTCGGGAGCAAATTCGATGTCCCTCTGGAGCACTCTTTGGACTGCTGAGTGGTACGAGGGCAAACGTGGGCCAACAAGGGGCTCGGCGAGCTGGCCTCGGACCTCGGGCATGTCAGTTGTGCGAGCGCAGCATTGGCGTGCTCATGATTACGGGAAACCTCATTGTCATAAGATGATCCCACAATGGTTTGATGGTTTGGTTATAAGCGACCACGGGAACGGTAGATTGGATGGGGGTTAGGGAGAAGATGCTATGGTCCAGACTCTACGATAGCAATTGAGACGAACTGCTGTTGTTTTCTGCGTCGTTGGACCTGTCACGGAAAAGTTATCAGACTTTGTTTGTTGTTGTTCGCAGTTACCATACGGGATCACACGCAACCCCAATTCAAACGCACGAGAAGCCGTTCACGATGAGACCCTCCACCCTGTCGACCGTCCTCTCCTGCGCCGCCGTTGCGACTGCCGCCGCGACCGCCAACGAGACGGCCCCCGAGCCGGCCGTCCCCAACGTCGTCCAGTCCACCTGGGACGGGCGGTGCTTCTACCCGACGCCGGACGCGGCCTTCGACCTCGAGGCCTACCTCGGCCGCTGGTACCAGGTCGCCGGCACCCTCGCGCCCTTCACCGCCGCCTGCAAGTGTATCTTTGCGCAGTACTCTCTGAATGTGAGCGGGCCACGACACTGCTCTGGCCCGGGGCCGCGAGCAAACCTGGTATAAGACCAGAATTGGGCCAATTGGCTGACTCGGAAACAGGACGATGGCACCGTCAAGGTGAACAACACCTGCGAGGCCGGCGGCCGCGCCGTCAACATCCTCGGCGCCGCCGAGCCAGCCGACCCTTCGTACGGCGCCAAGGGCGTCCTCCGCGTCCAGTTCCCCGGCCAGCCCGGGCCCTCGTGCGCCGGTCCGAACTACATCGTGCAGGGTGAGTGGCGGTCCACCTCAGAAACAGGATGCCCCGAATCTTTGCCCATCATGGTTCTCTGCAGACTACACCCCGGACTTTGCGCTCGTGCAGTCCAACAGCTTCACTACGCTGTTCGTGCTCAGTCGCCAGCAGAACCCGGAGGAGGCCGTCCTTGACGTAAGTCGAAACCGAATCCGACACGGACCGCGGCAGTGCGCACAACTGATGCTGACCACCAAAACCCCACTCCGGCAGGCCTGGATAGCCCGCGCCGGCCAGCTAGGCTCCAACCTCGACGACGTTGTCAAGACGGACCAGACGGGCTGCAAGTTCACCTGAGACGCGGGGAAGCCCTCCAGAACCTGCGCCAGCGCCGCTTCTGGGGGGGGGGGAGGGCGCGAGGAATCCGTGCCTGGCGCTTGGCCAGGAACGGCAGAGTTGAAGTGAGACAGGGAGAGAGGGACCTGGAAGGCCCAAGAGCTGTTCATCAAGCGTGTTCTCGTCCTTTGGCTACATACTTGGCATAGGTAAAAAGAATGGATGAGAAAGAAAATGTGGAAAAAAAGCTAAAGTTGCCATGACGCCGCCGATCAGCGACAGCGTGGCATTCGTGAGTGTGGGCTCGCTCGAGCCTCCACACACATGGTCGCGGCATACACCCCCCCCCCCCCCTATCCTTCTCGAGCTCTCTCGGATGGTATCGAACCATTGGCCAATGGGTATTACGAGGGGGAGGCAGGGGTACCGGTAATGGCACAGAAAAACCTTGGGAGCTCGGCTCGGCTCAGCTCCTGAAGCAGCTACTCATTGCTTTTTTTTCTTACTTTGGAGCTTGGAGCTGTAGCTCGACACGCTTCCGTTATAGTATGACAATGCACGAAGATGGTTGTACTGGTGCGACCTAGTGTAGTATCCCCCTCCGGGCCATTTTGTGCCACTTATGCAAGGGATTCCTATGACGACACCATCGCTCACCCGAGACATCATGACGGGGTGGCCGCGTGCGGTCTGTGGTTTTGTGTGAACGCATCTGTGGGCACACACGCACAAACAGACACGCACCTTGCTGGTTTCTGTAGGAGGGGGAGGGGATGAAGAGGCTGGCCCTGGAGATCGAACCGGGCAACGGTACGCGGCCAAGAATGGGGTGTACTGCAGTAGCTGAATTGAGTTTGCCTCAAATAGCTCCTGGATCCCTCACGCGAGAGGCTTCGGGGACTTGCAAACTGCATCCCGTTCACATTACTGTAACCGCGATACTGTCTCACACCCAAGCCAAACAACCCCCCCTCCCCAACAAGATAGTGTAAGCACACAACCTAAAGACGCCAAAATGG
Source organism: Colletotrichum navitas (assembly GCF_030913465.1). NCBI lineage: Eukaryota > Fungi > Ascomycota > Sordariomycetes > Glomerellales > Glomerellaceae > Colletotrichum > Colletotrichum navitas. The sequence continues at coordinate 77,087 of NW_026850619.1, read as the reverse complement.
TCAAAGGCAGGGAAGAGGTCGTCTCCGAGTTCAACGAGTACGTCAACATGACGGCCGACGAGCTCGAGTCGTGGCTCAAGTCGGACGACTCCAACAGCGCCGGCTGGCCAAAGGACGACGCCGAGGGCGACGGCGAGACCGTCGGGCACGACAGCGGGCGCAAGATTGTCGAGATCCTCCAGGCGAACCCTGACAAGAAGGAGGACGAGTACACGGACGACCAGGTCGAGCACATGCGCAAGGTCGTGGCGTACTGGTGAGTATTGTTATGGCAGTCCAGCAGCGGCATGTGCTTTTGTTGCTTTCGTGCTCGGTGTTGACCATATGGGGGGTGGGGGATTAGCAAGCGCCACCTCGCACAGGAGTCCAAGTCGAACAGCGAGAAGTCGCCCGAGGACGTGAAGAAGACCAAGTCTTATGCGTCGCTGAAGAACTGGGGCCACGACACCCTCAAGGCCCAGGGCAAGGAAGGCGGCGCAGAGAAGTCGAACGGCAAGTCGAACGGCAAGTCGAACGGGAAGAAATCCAAGGAGGAAGAGGAGATGGAAGTAGACGAAGAGGACGGACAGGAGGAGAATGGAGAGGAGGAGAATGGAGAGGAAGAGAACGGAGAGGAGGAGAACGGGCAGGAGGAGAACGGACAGCAGGAGAACGGACAGCAGGAGAACGGAGAGGAAGAGGAGGAGGCGGAGGATGCCGAGGAGGACAACGACGGCGAGAAGGAGGAGGCCGACGACAAGGTCGAAGGCAAGGCCGGCGACAAGCGCAAACACGGCGGCGGCGACGACGAGAACGGGACCAGCAAGAAGCGCCAGACGCGCCAGGGCGAGGGCCAGGCCGCCGAAAAGTCGGAAGAGAACGGGGACGAGGAGCAGGAAGAGGCTGCCGACGAGGGCGGCGACGGCCAGGAGACCACCAAGGGACCCGAGAAGGGCGACACCGTCAGCTGGAACTGGGGCAACGGGCAGCCCGAGGGCAAGGTGCTCGACGTCAAGGGCGAGAAGTGAGTGCACCGCCGCGATGCGACTGTTTTTTGTTTTGTTTTATAGAGGGGTGACACGGGCTGACCTGGCTGATATAGGACGACCATCGAGACGAAGAGCGGGAACGAGGTGTCTCGCGATGGAAAGCCCGACGATCCAGCTGTGGTGCTGGACGCCGGCAAGTCCAAGGCCATCAAGCTGGCACACGAGCTGAACGAGTCATAGGTTGCGAGGTGTGGTGTGGTGTCTTGTCCAGCTTCAGGGTGGCAGCATGTTTCGAACCCATGATAAGATGATTGGTGTAGATGCACGTGTAGTAGAAAGATTGGTATTTAATTGATCGTCACTTTGTATCTTTGACGAACGGGCGAGTTGCAATCAAACAAGTATTCTATCTCGACTTTCCACACGATTTTATTATATACCACCAGCCTTCTTCTACGAGACGCTTTTGCGACACAAAGCCTCTTACAACTCCTCGACCCTTTGCGCGTCATCAGAACCAGCCTTGGTCCTCTGGAACTTGGTGACGGGGTCCTTCTGGGCCTCCTTGACCTCGTCCCAGAACCTCTCGCCGTTCGCCCTGTCGTCCTTGAACAGGTGGTCGACGACGAGCTTCTTGGGCGTCTCGCCCATCCACTGGAAGAGGGAGAAGTCGCGGAACGCGTCGGCGCGGAAGACCTCGAGCATCTCGACGGGCTCGTCGCCAATGTTCTCGACGAAGTGGCCCATGTTGCGGGGCACGATGCCGACGTCGCCGGGGACGTAGTCGAAGGTGCGCGCCGTGCCCTCGGCGGCGAAGACGGTGACGCGCGCCCGGCCGGCGATGAAGAAGGACCACTCGTCGGCGTTGGGGTGCCAGTGCATCTCGCGCAGCGCCCCCGGCTGGATCGTCAGGTGCGCCGCCGCCACCGTCTTGGAGACGGGGAAGTTCCGCGAGTCGGTGATGCGCACCTCGCCGCCCGACGTCCGCTCGGGCTCCTGCTCGAGCATGCGGTGCGTGAAGTTGAAGCGCGACTTCTTGGCGTGCTTGCCCTTGGGCCGCTCCTCGTCGATGGGGCCCGGGAGGGTGCCCTGGAAGATGTACTTCTCGCTCTCGGGGAGGTGCTTGAAGACCTCGGGCTCGAGGTGGAAGTTCTCGGCGATGACGGACATGGGGGTGTGGGCTTGGAGAGGGCGTGTTAGTCGGGGATTCCAGTCTGCTGGAGGGTGCAAGACAGTTGGGTGGCATGCAGAGAGGAGGCATATGGCACGCCCTGCTTGGGTATTGATATTTCAACATCGCGTCGCCAGTTACGGCATTACTTACCCAGCCAGTCAGAAAGAATAAACGTCGACTCCTCGGAGAACCGGCCGTCGTCGAAGATGAGGAGGAACTCGGTGCCGTTGGGGCTCAGGCCCTGCAGCGAATGAGGCACGCCCGAGGGGAAATACCACAGGTCTGCGTGGTTTCGAGCGACCGTTCAGCAATTGCGGCGTCTCACAAGAAACATACCAAAGCATTGGAAGGGGGGGGGGATACTGACCTCCCTTCTTCAAGTCGTCTATGAAGTTGCCGCCCTCGTAGTCGAGCGCCGTCACGCGGACCTCGCCGTCCAACACGTACGCCCACTCGGCCTCCTTGTGCCAGTGCAGCTCGCGGATGACACCCTCGCCGAGGCGCATGTTGACGCCAGCCAGCTCGACGCTGGTGGACAGCTCGCGGACGGTCGTCTGGCGAGTCCAGCCGCCTTCCTGTCACGGATCAACTCGCGTTAGTCGGGGGGGGGGGGGGGGGAAGGCTTAATTAAGCTGGCAAGGGGCCAGTTGAGCCGGCAAAGGGTCAATTGAGCTGGTAAAGCGCCACAGAAGGAAGAGCAGAAAAGAAAAAGAAAAAGAAAAAGAAAAAAAAAAGAACGCACCTCGATCCGGATGTGCGAGTCGGCGAAGCTCCAGCGCATGTTGGGCATGTTGCCCTTGTCCGTCGACGGCGGGCGCACGAGGTCCGGGTTCTGGCGAGAGCGCTCGGCGTTCCAGGGCCCCAGGACGGAGGCGCCGAGGCCGTTGCGGAAGGGCAGCGGGTCGAGGCCGTCGCCGACCGAGTCGACGGCGCCGTCGTTGGGGTCCCTGAAGCCCGGCGTGTACGGGTTGCCCGTGGTCTTCTTGCGGTAGCCCGCGGGGATGTCCATGCCCCGGCGGAGGCGCTCGCGCGGGCTGTCGTAGTGCGGCGCCGCCGAGCACAGTTCGCCGACGGACGCCCAGAGGAGCAGCAGCTTGGCCACCGTCGTCGGTCGTGTGAGCTGCATGATGGCGTGAAGTGATCGTGGACTGGAAGGGGGAGGGGGTGTGAGGTGCCAAGAAGGATCTCGGAGCACGGCAAGAGATGCAAGAGATGGACGCAACTGAGGCGCTCTCGAACAAGCGCAAGAATAGCAGACGATAGAGCACAAGGGTGTCTAGGAGAAAGCCGCCGACAAGCCTGTGACGCCGGGAAGAGGATGCGATCTTATACTTGACTCCGGGGCCTCATCATCCATCCTGTCCATGCCATCCATGCCATCCATGCCTCGACCTCGGCCTCGCCATGTCGCAGCAGCCCGGGTTGTGGTACGTAAACATTAGGAGATGGCGCAAAACGACGTATACGCAGTCATCGGCACATCACCTCACCCGCTCGCTCATGGATGCAAGCCGGCATGGCATGGCGTGGCATGCACCACATCTGCCACACGCTACGCAGACAGGCTGCTACGTCGACCAGGCATGCCGAACCCCCGAGCCCCAAGCTATACCACCCTAGAGCTGTATGTGCCATCGTATGTATGCCGCATCCCACCCAACAGGACGAGTTCTTTACAGCCGAAACGCGGCACGGCGATGAGCGTTCACTGGGTAGGTATCCCGTCATCATGCGGGGAGACGAACCAGTTAGGGTAAAGTTCCCCCGTACTGTAATAGCCGGCGTCGGGACGGGGGCTGCAGGAGATGAATAACCTTGGTGCGCGCCGTGTGACTCTCTTCCTTTCCGTTGACATGATGGCCGACAACCCCCCCTGCGAGCTCCGTGAAAGAGGTACCGTAGATAGACTCTCTCTCTGCAGTCTGCAGCCGCCATGACGCAGGTTTTCCTGCCGATTGAGCTTAACTCCAGCACGTCGGCTCCAGGGCTCCCTCCATTGGACGGGGGATATGTCGGAGATCAGATCCTAGACCGAGAGAGGCAGCTCTTTGGGGCGGCCAGATCCCCCCCGAGTTTCACCCTCTGCACTGCTTCTCTACATCTCATCTCATCTCATCTCATCTCATCCTCAGTGTCTGTCTGTTGCTTGCCGACGTCGGGTCTCCCTATTGGTTTCTCTCTTCTGCCATCTGCCCCCCTCTCTGACGCCCACCGTCTCTTCCCGAGGCACGATGCTACAGACGATAGCCCCTCCGGATCGTCGTAAGGGCAATTGACATTTGCTTGAACCGTTGCCGAGAGCGGGGGGGGGTTCGCGTCCGTGGCTTGCTTTCGTCATTCCTACCCGCTCTTGACCCATATAAACCGGGTTGGAACACCTGGAAGCTTTTTGTTTTCTTCACGGAATCGGCTACCACGGCAGAGTACCGGTAGAGTCCGAGGCGCCCTTATTACACACTAAGGAGTAGTGTTTTTCGTCTCTTCTTCCCTAGCCTCATTGCGTCAAAGTCCCCGGGTTCGTTTTGGCGTCCACGAGTCTCCGTCACCAAACGTCATCTGTTCAGAGGTCTTCTCATAAAGCGTCGATCCCTACCTTCAGTGGTGAACCAGGGGGGGGCCTTGTACTTGTACTCGGCGTTCCCTCATTCAAATCACTGCCGCAACTCAATTCGCTCACGAGTCGCGGTTGACACTTTGTAAGAAACCATCTAAACGATCGGCTCCAACATGAGTGCGCCTCAAGGGAGCTACGGCTCCGTGGCCAACTCTGTCCCGGTGATCAACGGCGACACCCGCGCCTCCGCCGACGAGGAGCAGCAACCTCTCCTCGGCCGGGGCGGAAAGCCGGCGTCCAAGTCCCTCCGCAAAAGGCTGACGGCAGACGTCAAACGCGACTGGGCCGACCTCGTCCTGCTCGCGTGCTACACCATCACCGGCCTGCTCGACAGCTCGTCCATCTCCATCTGGGGCTCCTTCGTGTCCATGCAAACAGGTAAAATCCCCCGCAACGCTCCTCCATGTCACACCCGTAAACTCATCCCGCCCACGCAGGAAACAGCATCTACATCGGCCTCGGCCTCGCCGCGCCCACCGAGTCGACCCGCTGGATAAAGTCGGCCACCTCGCTGGCGTCCTTCTGCCTCGGGTCCTTCTTCTTCAGCCGCTTCCACCGCCGTTTCTCCCCGAAGCGCCGCTGGGTGCTGTGCGCCTCCTTCACCGCGCAGACGCTGCTCTGCGTCGCCGCCGCCGCCATCCTCACCGTCGGGCCCCGGAAGGCCGGCAACGACGACATCTCGTGGAACGTGCTCGTGCCCATCGCCCTCATCGCCTTCCAGAGCTGCGGCCAGGCCGTCACGAGCCGCGCGCTGCGGTACAACGCCCTGACCAGCGTCGTGCTGACGAGCATCTACTGCGACCTGTTCTCCGACGCCGAGCTGTTCGTCGCCGCCAACGCCGAGCGGAACCGCAGGGCCGCCGCCCCCGTCCTGCTCCTGGTCGGCGCCGTCCTCGGCGGCCTGTTCGCGCACAGCTCCTTCGGCATCGCCGGCGCGCTATGGGCCGCCGCCTTCCTCAAGTTCCTCGTCGTCTTGTCGTGGTTCTTCTGGCCTGGCGACCCGGCCTCTGACGACGAGTAGTGGGGAGGAGGGCGCGCGCCGCGAGGTTTAAGGGCGACGGAAAGCAGCTGGGGTGTGTGTGTCTTTCTGTCCGCAGCTGGTCTTTGGTACCAAAGGATGGACCTGCGCTTTTGAGCGTCGCTCTGAAGCCGATTGTCACTGTGTTTTCACACCTTTGGGCAGACCCAGGACACCGCGAGACTTCTAGACTAGCTTGAAGAGCACAGCTTATGTATGAATGAATAGTAGGATATATCTTTACATATATATGTGTTCCGTACAACTTTGGGGAAACTTGGGCATCTCACCGCAAGGGGGTCTTATCCAAGGAGACAAGTTCGGCCTTCACTGCCTCTATATACCGAGGGGGTGTTGAGTTGTTTGTTCAACACATTTCTTGAAATTGCCAAAGCAACAAGACGGCCTCTTGACGACGATGACCAAATAGGGAATATCTAGTCTCATCCGAGTGATGAGAGCATCAGTCACCAGGCATGTATGGCCAAGCCGTATGGTTGACGGAATTTTGGAGAAAGACATGCATCTTACTTCTCGACCCCCGCTTGTTTATATCTTCATCACATTCATGCCACACTGGTCAACAGCATTCGATTCATCTCGTCAGGTTCCCGCAAGCATCGAGTCTTTTAAGCCAGAGTCTCAATCTCTCGTTGCCATATGCTGGAGAGACGCTTCCATGCTCTGCAACGGACAACAGAGAGACGACCAAAGCGGAGGACAGATATCCACTGTCCACAAAGATAACGTTCATGATCCATGTGGACAACCCTAATAATGATTCGTGAAGCGAGTTCAGCAATCCCCCGACCTTCTTGATCCGGCCAAGTACGGAGCCGTTTGTTGTTCCCTCGGGGCCCCATGCCACCGAGGAATCAGACAAGCTGATATTGTCCCCCCCCTGTCAACCCGAGAGTACCGTGCACACTGGTCTATGCAGAGTCCAGCAGACAGTGGATTCAGGTGATAACACAACTATCTTAGAGGCAAAAGGGATGGTCTTGGCCCATCCCGACCCGGAGCGCAGCGTAGGAAGCAGGGTGGGTTAGTACTATTCCAACCCTCCCCGGTGGAGCCGTTTTAGAATTAAAAAAATCTAAGAAAACTGGATTTAAACTGGATTTGAACCTGCAGCCTTTAGGATATGAGATTTATTGCTGTTATCGCTGGTATCGTGCACGGTACTCTCGGGTTGACAGGGGGGGACAATATCAGCTTGTCTGTAGACTCCATGGCAACCGACTTCGGACCGGATAAGATAAGATAAGAGCGATTATATAAGCAGCGGCGTATCTCACTCACCGTGTCCAATCAGAGCGTCTACCTAGCGTCAGGGAAATCGGTACGTACCTTGCTTTCGATACCTACAGTAGGTACTCCGTACTTAGGTACCTGAATAGGTACATAGTGTACCTACAGTAGGTACCCTCGCCCTGGGGAAGCTCCAGCGGTTAGCTAGCTGTCTTTAACCTAACCTCTAATCTCCCTCCTCACACCTCAACCTCTCCCAAACATCCTCTCGCACCATCTCCGTCTCACTCTCAACTCTCTCTTCTCCTCGTCTACAAAATCCATTCATAGACCACAGATCCACGGTCTCGAATCGCGCCGCTTGCACCTGGTCCAAGCCAATGAACCGCTTTCTCCTGACCGAATCCAACAGCGCCGTTCAAGCTTCGCATCCCCTCGACGACTCGCCTGTCATGACCAAACACACCCCCGAGTCCCTCCGCAACCGCGTCTCCTCGCTCTCCCTCCGCCTCCAGGCTATGGAGGCTGCCGAGGCCCTGTCACGCTCTCAGTCTCCCGCGCCCCCCTCCTCCATGTCCGCCTCCACCACGCTGCCCTCCTCCGCCCGCAGCGCCGCCCCGGCTCCGTCTCCGGCCTCGGCCTCGGCCTCGGCCTCGGCCTCGAAACCCTTCCTCCTCGCCGACATGGACGGTCGCCCGCCCGCCGAGAACACCGTCTGCGAGGCCTGCTGGAACTCCCTCCGCTACTGCGAGGTCAAGCAGACCACCCGCGCCGCCCACCCCTCCGCCTGCCGCCTCTGCGCCGTCGCCGCCGGCAAGCCCGAGGCCTACACCAAGCCCTTTGTCGACTTCCTCGCCGAGAACCCCACAATCTTCCACACCGTCGCCCACTTCAAGGACAAGCTCGCCGCCGCCGGCTTCACCGAGCTCCCCTCCCGCGACAGCTGGGCCGACAAGCTCCAGCCCGGCGGCAAGTACTGGACCACCCGCAACGGCTCCGCCCTTATCGCCTTCACCGTCGGTAAGGCCTACAAGCCCGGCAACGGCGTCGCAATGATCGCCGGCCACATCGACGCCCTTACCGCCAGGCTCAAGCCCGTCAGCTCCAAGCCCACCCGCGCCGGCTACCTCCAGCTCGGCGTCGCCCCCTACGCCGGTGCCCTCAACCAGACCTGGTGGGACCGCGACCTGGCCATCGGCGGCCGCGTCGTCGTCCGCGACGAGTCCTCCCACAAGACCACCACCCGCCTCGTCCGCCTCGACTGGCCCATCGCCCGCATCCCCACCCTCGCCCCTCACTTTGGCGTCGGCATGATGGGCCAGAACAACCCCGAGACCCAGGCCGTGCCCATCATCGGCCTCGACTCCCCGTCCGACGACTCTTCCGCCGCCGCCGCCGCCGCCGCCCCCGTCGAGCCCCTCGGCCCCAAGGGCGCCTTCGTCAACTCCCAGCCCCCGAAGCTCGTCAAGCTCATCTCCGGCCAGCTCGGCCTCGCCTCCCCGTCTCAGATCCTCAACTGGGAGCTGGAGCTCTACGACTCGCAGCCCGCCCAGACGGGCGGCCTCGACCGCGAGTTCATCTTCGGCGGCCGCATCGACGACAAGCTCTGCTCCTGGGCCGCCCTCACCGCCCTCCTGGCCGCCGAGTCCGACCCCGACGACGGCGTCATCAAGCTCGTCGCCCTCTTCGACGACGAGGAGATCGGCTCCCTCCTCCGCCAGGGCGCCCGCGGCAACTTCCTCCCCCTCACCGTCGAGCGCGCCGTCGAGTCCCTCAGCGCCGCCGCCGCCGGCGTGGCCTTTGGCACCGACGTCCTCTGCCGCACCTTCGCCGCCTCCTTCCTCCTCTCGGCCGACGTCACCCACGCCGGCAACCCCAACTTCCTCGGCTACTACCTCGACGAGCACGTGCCGCGCCTCAACGTCGGCATCGCCATCTGCGGCGACAGCAACGGCCACATGACCACCGACGCCGTCTCCACCGCCATCCTCCAGCGCGTCGGCGAGCTCAGCGGCGCCCCGACCCAGACCTTCCAGATCCGCAACGACACCCGCAGCGGCGGCACCGTCGGCCCCATGCTCAGCTCCGCCATGGGCGTGCGCGCCGCCGACGCCGGCCTCCCCCAGCTGAGCATGCACTCCATCCGCGCCACCACCGGCGCCCTGGACCCCGGCCTGGGCGTCAAGTTCTTCAAGGGCTTCCTGGACCACTGGGAGAAGGTCGACGCCGAGTGGCAGTAGGCTTATGGCCTGGGTGGGGAGTTATCGCGGGGGGGGGAGGGGGGGGGGGGGGGGGGACGGGGGGATACATGGAGAAATCGAGAGGGTGAGAGAGAGAGAGAGAGAGAGAGAGAGAGACGGTGGTTCAAGCGCGGCGCACAGTAGGGTGTTGGGACGTAGTATGAATTACGACTGCTTGTAGATAATCATGTACCAGCACGATTTAGACGCTTCTTCATTGCGGATCACGCATATTGCATGTTATGGAACATGTGGCACGATTTCTATCCAAACACAAATTTCTTTTTGCACAAGAATTGCCACGATTTATCAAAAAAAACAACCCCCAAAAACCCGTCATCTCGTGATATAAGTAATATCTACTGATTACCATTACCGGCGCACCGGACTCCCGTCCCCGTGCTCGTGGACCAGACTATGCGCCTCGCGGATCTCCATGGAATTCGCCTCCTCGTCGTCCGACCCGCCCGACGGCACCTCGTGGTGGCCGCCGTCGTCTTCGTCGTCGTCGTCTTCGTCGTCGTCGTCGCTCGCCATGCCGCCAGCCTCCTCGTGCTTCTCCGCGTCGGTGTCGACCGGCTTCCTCCTCTTTTCGAAATCCTGCCTGTGCGCCTCGGCGATGATCTTGGAGAAGCTCCGCTGCAGCGGCAAGATCCCGCTCCGCCTCCTGCGCCGCAGCGTGCCCTCCTCCTCCGTCCTCTGGTCCGTCGTCGGCCGCGCCGTCGTGGTGCCGCTCGCACCGGCCGCCGCCGCCGCCGCCGCGTCGAGCCGCGCCTCGCCCGTCGTCTCGGCGACGTCGTCGTCCTTTCCGCCGCCGCCCTCCTCCGCGACCCCGGGAAACCGCTGCGAGACGCGCGGCTCGATGGGGTAGGGCAGCGGCACGTCGCGCGAGGCCTTGTACTGGGCGACGTTGGCGCAGTGCTCGTTCTCGACGCGCAGGAGGGTCCACATGCCGCGGCGCGAGACTTCGGAGAGGGCGACGAGGAAGGAGACGATGGTGGAGTGCTGCGTGTTGTGGGTGAAGATGGCGTAAAAGATCCAGGAGAAGCGCAGGATCGGGTCGGCCACCATGATAAAGTAGTACGGCCAGCGTTTCTTGAGGCCCGTGATGTCGCGGAGGAGCCAGAGCCTGCTGTGCGGCTGGAGGAGAGAGAAGTCCATGAACAGGTCCCAGATGGCTGGTCACCAAACGTTAGCATCACAAGGCATAGATGGAGGGAGGGCGAGGGCGGACGACAGAGCGGCTGGCTTACAGGTGTATATGGCATTGATGGCGGCAAAGGTAATAAACATTGCCAGGTTACCGTGCGTGTTGTTGATGCGGTAGATGGAGAGCGACATGGCGGCCAGGATGGACATTGTGTACTTGCCGCCGTTCACCAGATGCGGGAAGATGTTCCTCGTGTCCCTGTAACGGCGCAGGCATTGCAAGAAGCGCCAGATGGGGGGCAGCGCGCCCAGGAAGCCGAGCAACCGCGAGTGGCTCGAATTGCACTGCGTCGGGTTGTCCCAGGCATTGGCGTAGAGACAGAAGAACAGCTCAATGTTCTAGAGGGCGTAAGCTGAGAACGTTACCAGGACGCAGAGCAGACCGTGTCAACTTACAGACATGGCGTATGACAGAGAGCAGTACATATCGCCGAGGAAAAAATCTCGAAATTCGACTGGATAGAAACCGGCAAGCAAGAGACGCCACTACACGCAGTCAGTGCCGTGCCCCTCCTTGCTGAGAGCTTACGAATTGAACTCACATGAGCGTATGCAAACCACTTTCGACTGCGTGCCATGAGTATCGGCGCGGGCATGAAGATGATGACGGCCGACAGAGCTATCAGGACCACGGGGTAGTATTGGTACACCTCGTTGGTCCCATACTCGCTAAAGTTGAGCCATATGAAAACACCAAATATGAAGGTGAACAAGCTGGGGAACTCGGCGAGCTGTCGCCAGTCGAGGTTGGTGCGGGTGTCGAATTCGAAAATGAAGGGGTAGTTGATCTTGTTGCGTGTCCAGATGGCACAGTTGACGCAAAACATGCTGAACAGCAAAAGCATCAGGAAGTAGCCTCCGTAGATCTGCATGAGGTAGCCTGTCCGCGTCCGTACTTCTGCGTCGTCGTCGAACAGGAGCTGCCCGCCAAATACGGTTCCTTGGATGGCAAACACTAGCCCGGTGCCCAGGAGGATGCCGCACCTAAAGGCGCTGCCCGATGCATCGCCGGGCCTCCGGCTCAGGCTTCGCAGCTTGCCGGCCGCAATCTTGTGGTTCCCGCGCTCAAAGTAGCGGGCGTAGAGGTCTTCCACAGCCTTGATGTGGCCGTCGACGGCCTCGCTGTTGACGAACCACGATTTGTTGACCTTTTCGGTCATGTACCGGTACTGCGGGCGGGCCTTGACGGCCTTGTCGTACTTCTTGTTCAGCTTCCGGAACGCCGTCCGGTTGAGCAGGGCGTACGACTTGAGTAGCTCGAGGCCGCGGTAGAACTCCTGCAGGGCGAGCTTCAGCTTCCGCTTGGCGGTGCGGTACGGCACGTCGTGGTCGTCGGGCCGCCGGATGTAATCCCGAGTTGCGTCGCCGCCCTGGGCTGGACGCATGACGGGCGTGTGCGTCATTTTCGACAGAGCCCGAGAGTTGGGCCCCGGGCGGAAGATCTTGGTTTTGACAGGATCGATCCAGCCGAGCGGGCCTCTCTGGGCAGCGTCACGGTCTCCATTGCCTCCGCTCAGGAAGTCCATCTCGGCCTGCCGCTTTTGGGCGTTGATCTCCTGTATGCGTCGGTTCCTCATTTCGTGCAGCTGTTCCTTGAGCAGAGCGAGACGCTCACCAGCCTGGTTCTCCTTCATTTTGTAGAACTCCTCGACCTTTTCCAACTCCGAGTCCAGGAACTCAAAGAATTCCGTCTCCTTCTGTCTGACAATGTCCAATGCCGAGGCCTGCAGACCGTATTCCGAGTTAGTCCCCGCTCGGCCCAGGTGCGATGCGCCCGAGAACAGCCGGCGGAGCCCGCCACGGGGCGAGGCATTGGAGCCGGGTCCGATGGTCGCCGGGTGGGGCAGTCGCAGAGATGACGGGGTGCGTTCGTGCTCGGTGGCAGGTGTCCAAACTGAACCAGGCACACTCTCGTCGACGGTCGCACTTCTATGGAGGGCCTGGCGTGCTGTGGATACCGCTTGCGTTGAGGCCGCTTGCGGGCTGGGACCGCCGTGAGAGGAAGGCGCATGCATGGCTGGCCCAGGCAGCTCAAAGGTTGGCCTGCGATCCAAGGGGCTTCCGGTGTCGTGGTGAGGCGGAGTATGAACGAAGCTCCCGTACCGAAAGTCGCTTGGCCCATCGTTCCATGATTGACGGTCGTTGTGCGAAGCGGGCGTGGGGATCGGATGGGCGGGCTTCTGGTGCGCCGAGCCAACTGGGGCCGGGGTGCCGCGCAGCGAGGTGCGCTCATCAGGGGCATTCGAGGCCTTGGAACGAGCATTTCGATGGCTGCGGAAGGGTGAGTGGGCGTGGAAGAGGTAGGAGGCGGTGCTGTTCTGATTCTCCGGCCTGCTGGCGTTGTTCAAGGGGCTACCATTGGCGCGATTGATGGCGCGCGACACGGCCTTGACATACTTCTTGCCGGCCTTGTAGTTGAGATATTTGATACGCCATTCTGTCGGACGAGTGCGGAGTCAGCTGGCCGAAGAAGCAACGAGGGGCAGAGACATGGAGGCGAGGCTTGTCGCGTCGCACCTGGTACGAGGTCTTGCTCGAGCTCCTTTGCGAACTTCATGACGGAGCGGTGGCGGCGGCGGCGGCGGCGCGGCCTGCTACCTCTTGCAGAGCGAGTTCCAGCAGAACGGGCGAGTAACCGCCATGAAACCTTGAGGCGAGGTCGGAGCCGTCAAGGTGCGTATGCAGATGTCGGTGTATTGCGGTGTAAAGCAAGTATTATGGATGGTGTGCACGTAGGTAGACCAGCCAATGCTTCGTTGCGTTTCGTTTCGTTTCGTTTCGTCCACAGAGAGGGAGACTTTCGGGTGAGAGAATGAGGTCCGGGCGCGTCAATCGGATCTTGGCGCTTTCGTCTTGTTTTCCCCTTTGGTGGAATCTGGGAGTAAAAAGACGGCAGAACCAGTTGGTGTAATTTTCTCGAGGTGCTGGACGCAGGGGTGACTGGCTCGGCCGTTTTCGTCACCCCGCTTTTCCTTTCGTCTGAATTTTGACATGTCTTATCGCTATCGATTGCGTGCGTACCTGCCAGCTGGTGCGGACAGTGGCTTCCACCCACCAAGGGAGTCTTATCAGATTGCTGCTAGTGGAAGTGAGTGCTGAAAGTTGCTGCATCTCAGGAGGGGATCCTTCTGTGCCAGTGTTTGCTTATGTCAGCTCGGTACGGAGGACTCGTCCTTCTTTGGAAATATGTACGTACCATTTGTGTAACTGGTAAACCTGGAAGGCAGAGAAAGCAACGCCTTTTCCTGCCATTGCTCCGCCACGACTTCTTCAGTACACTACACTATCCGTCACCCATATCAACTGGACAAACGCCGTTCCATCAGTTTCGAAACTTCCCGACAAAATGACCAGCCGTACCCCACGAGAAGGTAGGTTTTCAGGGATTGGCCGGCCTCGCTGAGATACGCTGCATCTCTTCCACTCAAGGTCCTCAAGCCAACCCGTCGTTCACAGACACGGCGGCCATGTCAATACTGGGGTCTATCTACTCAAGGATGAACTGTTTCGCAAGGGATGATTTGCACCGCGGACCAACAAGACCACCTGGCCTCGCACTCTTGGCGCATCCTGGACAGAGGAGCTATGGCCGCGTGGTCGCTCGAATCATGAATGACCTCAAGAGGTGAACTTGTAGCTTCAAGCTTTCTCTCGATTGCCACCATAACCTCCAACAAATTTCTTCGGCAAGAAGAAGCATTTGTCCCCGAAGCGCAATTGGTGATGGCGTGGAGAGTCGATACTGGAGGCACTTCCAACCTGACGATCCCAGTTGTTTCCACCGTTTTTGCACCCTGCAGCTGCCTTAATAGGCGTGGGCAGCCCCGGAAACCAAGCCTTGACCCTTTCAAACATGCAAGCTTCCAACAGCTTGATACATATTTCAACCCGGCCCAGCTCGCCGCCTATCGACGGGTCTAGAGGGGGTAAAGAGGGGACCTATCGCCTGGTCAGGGATGGGATGCATGTTGATGACAATGCACCTCGTCGCATTAGGCATCCCGTCCGGCCGCCTGTCCTCAACCCCCGTCCTCGAATAAAAGCCTATTCCAGTATAAGCTAGGAGCTCGCCTTGTCGAATAGTTCCACGATTGGGACAACCCAATCAGCGGCATGTCGTCCACTACAAACCGCTCCACGGATGTCTTCCGGTGCCCGTGGTGGACTGGGCCGAGCCTTTCCAACGACATTGCGGCGACTGGTCTCCCTAACCGTACCTGGGGTTCAAGTTCTGCGCCAACAGTGGGTTTGTGTGGCGACGACGAATGGATACCCTGCAGTCAGCCTGCAAAGGCAATGGAGTGGTCACGCAACCCCCGGAGGTGTTTGTTTGCTCCTTTTGCAGCACTCGATTCTACTTAATCGCTCCAGCTACGGCTTTTGGAATGCACAGGATGGGAACCATGGGTCCTCCCTCAGCGATGCAACCATAGTGGCTGGACTGGAGCTGCGCAGTGCGAATCCACAGGTCAACCTGAGACATTGATCCGCCTGGCTCATGCAAGCAAGACAGATCCTACGCCTCATTCCTAACAAAGAATGTCACGTTCAACCTCAAGCGTTGCCAATGTAACCTACTGGGCGACATGAGTCTCGAGCATTCTCAACAGAGAGCGCTCAGCTGCTCCGAATCAGCAGCAGACTGATTATTCAGGGCCGCCAGTACCCTAACATTTCTGCTCACAACTAAGCGAGTGCCCTTTTGTTGGGTGACTGGCCGACTCTTGTTCAGCCCCTCCCAAGTTACACCAGTCACGAGTTCACAGGATCTCGTTGTAGCGAGCACAGCGTCTGGTCTGTGTTCCACAGCGGCGAGAAATCGACTGTCTCGTGCCGTGCGCTTCTCTCTCTTCTCTGTCTCGATCCCGGAAAACAAGGGTGTTGGCTATCACCGACATGGTATGGATTCCCTCGCCGTGATGGAGCCTGCAGCAACTCATGCTGCATGTCTCGAGTCCCCCCTCCCCCCAAGCCAAACCACGACGCGGGATTGGGGAGGGCCTCGCTTGTCGGCGCAATCACCCTGTTGGCGATAATAGGCCGCGTGGTTGTGTTGTTGGAATCATGTTTGACATGAGCTTCCGAATACGGGATATGATGGGACCCCATGCGCCGCCTACGCCGCATCAGTCCGGCCCAACAGATCCTGTGGCTCGATATGGGCGCCCTTTCTTATTTGCGTTTGTTTGCGTTTGTAAAGACGCGTGGAGAGTCTTATCACCTCTTGCTTGCCTTTCTGTGTAAACCGGGGCTTCTTGTGGGTAGACTGACAGCAGACAGGAGGGGCAAGATATGCGAGCGGCCGCTAGGCCTTTTCTTTTTCCCTGGTATCCCACCCTGAGCACGCAGCTTGATCACCGCTAACTGCAACATTGTTTGTTCACTTCACAAAGTCCTTTACCAAGTTGCTGGGACTGTCAAACATTCCACAGTCGTGATTGGTCGTGATTGGTTGCATACAGTTCTCCTCAAGGCGCGAGTAGGTATCCGAGGCACCAGGACTTGATGAAGCAACCACTCGTTTATATCAGGCCTGGCCTCCCTCATACCTCGACTCTTCGTTGAGACACCCTTGAATCGCCCTGTTTTACGTTTTGTTTTGTTTTTTTAGTTGGAAGCGAGCGCAGTCCGCACAACCCGAAAATGGCTCGGTCAGACTTTATGCAAAGAGACTCGCAGATATTCACGAAGCATCTGAGGCGGACACTCTCAGCGCGCAAGACGCAGCAAGACGGAAATTCGAGTAGCAGGAGACGGTATTCGAAGAGTTGGTTCTCGTCCTCAAGGAACCCTCTGTTCTCTAAGAAGTATAAGGGTACGGTTGGTAGCGAAGCGATCCCCGAAGACTTGAAAGATGATACCCCCACGCAACCGCTGCATCAGTTTCACTACTTCTCGCAACTACCCCCCGAGATCCGCGAGCAGATCTATCGGGAGTTCTGGGCAGTCGCTGGCGTTAAAAGACATATGTTCCTCCACAAGCACAAGATCACTTACTCTCCGTGTATCACGGATCATACGGCGCCGGATGAGAGGCAGATTGGGGTGGCCAAGGCTTTCGAGGAATCCGGCAGCGACGCGGAGGTGCAGCTGCATCCGGAGTGGTACAACAGGATGACTTCGAAATGGTGCAATCACTGGAGATGCGAGAGGTTGTGGGAAGACGTGCGAGACGGCAGGAAGATTGACGAGCATAAGACGCAGTCTTACATGTCTCTCCTTCTCTCTTGCAAATGGATGTAAGTTTTTTCATGGCCCGGTCTGAATTCAATCTCCCGAAGCAAGAAGAAGGGGGGAAAGCTAACCTGACCGGCCGCCGCCTCAGATACCAGGAATGTCATTCGACCCTCAAGGAGTACAATACCCTCACAATCACAGACGGAAAAACCCTTCAGCGCATCTTCCAGGCTCCGCCGACTGCCTACCTGCATGAGGCGACGTACATCAACATCTCGCTCCGCGAAGACAGCGGCAGCTGGCTTTACCTCAACGGCGGGTCCTTATGGCACATACTCTCGGAGCGCTGCTGCAAGATGATACGCACCTATCTCTGGCTCGACGCCGAATGCCCCGTCACGCGCCGGCTGCTGACCGAGTACCGCGAGCTGTTCAGAGAGGTGCCGTCCGCCATGGCGCGGCGGCTGACGATCGACCTGCCCTGCGACGCGCACGACGGCTTCTGGGCGTGGGACGAGGTCGAGATGGAGAAAAAGCAGGGCAGTGCCAGCGGTTACCCTGACCATGGGACGGAGTGGCTGACACCGCTGGTGCCCGAGTTCGCGGTCGTCGCGCGGGGGCGGCAGAGGTTCAACGAGACGTCCGGAGGGTACGTGAGCAGCGCAGACCAGGGGCGGCCGAAGCGGAGGGTCCTGCGGGCGAGTAACCCGTTTGAGGACGTTTTGCTGTACGGGAGGGAGTTTCTGGAAACTGCGCACGCCTGGAGGGGAGAGGATATGAAGAAACCGATCAACGCGATTACGACGTGACCTTTTTCAAGCGAGGGAGAGCCATTGCCGGGACATTTTGGTGTTTGTGGCGCTGCATCAGCTCAATGACGGAATCTATGAGGACAGGACGAGGCTCGACGCCGGCCACTAGACGATGCGCGTGCGCGCGGGAGGCCTTCTCGAACGTCAAGGCGAGGGAGACCTTAATGACGGCGCTGATGGTCTTGCCATACTCCGTGTGCGTATGGTAAGACGACTTGGTCTTCACTGACATGAACGCGAGCGCTAAGAGGAGAGGTGACTCGAAGGGGTCGCCTGACAGGCGTTAGTCCATGAGCAAGCAGACGGCGTTGATGAGGGCGGATTCTAGGTCTCTGAGGCCCTGGTGGTCATTAGGAGCAGCCTGTGGGTTAGTGGCAAAGAGGCAGGAAAACAGGTTTACGATAGCCTCTAGTAGGACAACAGGTGGTAGTGGCAGGTCTGCTGGCCTAAAGAGGTTTACTGCTAGGGTTGGCGAGAAGGCGAGGATAAACAGGAAGATGCGGCAGTACAGCGAAGCGTAGTCTTGGATAGTGCGGCGCTCTAGGACGTGCTGGAAGGGGGTGAGCCTTGGCTCTATCCACTGTCGGCGATTGATCTCTTTGAGCACGGGTTGGCCGTCGAGGCGGGCCATGTCGGCGAGGACGCGAGCCAGCAGACGCTGGAGCGCGTCGGTGTAGGGAGCCGTCTGGTGTAGGCCGCGGGGGGGAAGACGGTCATGACCTGGCCTCGGCTGTAGCGGCCCTCCAGGTGTCGGAGGAAGCCGGTGATCTCGAGAAAGAGGTTGGGCTCCGTCAGAGAGCCGGCGCGGATGGTGGCTGGAAACTAAATGGTTTGAGTGCGATCGCCTCACCTAGCTGCTCAACTTGCTCTAGCTGCTTTATTGCCTCGTTAGGTGATGTTTGTGGTGAGTTAGGTGAGTTGGGAGAGCAGGTATATGAATAGAGAGGGGCGTTTGTTATTAGCGTGTTAGTGTAAGTGTCAAAGTGTGGCAATTGGCAATGGGTAATTGGCTGCACAGGCCAAATGGCTAGGTATTATAGGCTAGAATACAGCAAATACTTGAAGATATACTTGTATATATCAATATACGCCTAATTGGCCAGGGATTATCGCTGCATTAACCGCCGTATCTACATGTATAGCCCCTTCCCTGTTTTGACGGAGTAAGCCCTGCAGGCTGCTGTATTATACCAAGGAGTGCCGCCACATAAGGCTCAGGGAGCGCACAGACCTCTCTCTATGTTATGTGGCTGCCGTAACATAACGTTTTTCAAGCTAATAGTCCATTGCGGACCGTATTACTTACAGCCTCTACAATTTAATCTCTTCAATAAGCCATGATCATGTCACTCAGGGTATCCAAACATACCGCAGTTTCAAAAACTCTAAATTAAAAGCAGTGGAAACAAGAATACTGAAGATGAATCATAATAATAACAAAAGATGGAAATCTCCTATAAAGCGCTTCCTTAACAACCCATCTCCGACGAAACTAGGAAGTCTACAGACAGAGCATGAAAGCTTGTAGAAGAGTGAAAGTCCTCGTGCACTAGCAAAGCATGACGAGACCCCTATTTACCAGACCAATAGACCAAATCGATATCACCAAGATCTTGTAACGACCACACCACAGGCACTTGTCAAACTTGCCTAGATTTATGCCTCGAAAACCAACTGGTAAACATACTCATTTAATGAACTTCTCTACTCAAAAGTAGTAAATTCATTCAATAGCATGTACATTCAATTTAACTCTTAAACCCACTAGTTCTTAGGGGAAAATGAGGGGACAGTTATATATAAACACAGATACAAACACGTTAATACAACAGGGATTATTACTATAATCACGTACTCCAATAGTAACTCAGCACAGCAGACTATATACCTAGTAGGTATATGAAGATTGACGTGCCCGCTGGTGGATACGTCTGCTGCACTGGTCTATTTACTGATCTATCTACTGACCTGTACTAAATTGTTGGTAGTAGTGCGCTAGAGTGATGAGCGAACACGCTGTGAGTACGAAGGTAGGCATATGGTAATGCGGAAGTTAAAAGCTACTTCTCCTACTCCCTGTCTATGGCCTAATATTTTATAACCGCGCACGGTGGGCACTTGTTTTGCGCTCGCACTGCCCCTATGCCACGTGACCTGTGGCCCCGCTCCTTCCGATCCGTCCGGCCGTGTCTGACACAAATATCGCTATTAACTGTGACTTGATATTGAAATTAGTCTATAGAGACAGACAGCTATCCTAGGACTAAAGGTACAAGGCCCGGAGTACCCGAGAACCTGGGACGAATCCATGACGTGTGTCAAAAAGCAGCAGTGTGCGCAGGGAGAACAGTCAGTCGTTTAAGACCAGCCGGCCAAAATGCCCAAATCCGAAATATTGGATCCATGTTTCCATACTCTAATCAAACAGGGTCCGACTTGGCAAAGCCCACCTGGGGTAACTCGAGCTACTGTGGACTAAACCCCTGACAAGCGGTGGCCCTATTCAATATTCAACAGTCTCAACTTCTTATTGGTCGGGCTCGTTATGCTGGAGACTCAATGATACATACCATTACATTGACATCCCGCTTAAGCTTCCCCTCAACTTTCTCGGACCCGAACTCCCCGTCTTACACACGAGCCCCTCTCTGCACCGGCCCTTGTCTCGTCCTAAAGTAAAATTTTGCGCCTCAAAACGCCGGCTTGCATCGAAGGTTCATGCTAGACATGCTATGGTTCCCGGCCGAAAAAATAGCCCCCCTACCAGGTATCTAGCGAATACTCCCCCTACTATCTTGGGTACAGCTCACGTTACACAGTACTATTAACACCTACTAGCTGGCCAACTATTAGTGAATTCACCCTCCTAGTTATCACCTATTATTACTATAGATACCTATTAACACAAACTAACTAACTACTATACAAAACAACTATTAAATACTGGTTGTATTAATTAAGGCTGTCGCAATTCGTCCGGTTAGGGAGGGAAGGTCGAGAAGAGGGGGGTTATAGGGTCTGTAGATATGTGACATGATTGGGGGCCTATAACTTACCCCTGCCACCGAGTACTAGAATGGCGAGTCAGGCTGCGGGCGCGGGGAGTGCTTCATACCAGAACTGCGGACAGGTTTGGTCTGAAGTTTTCGTCTCAAGTTTCGAACTCTATCTTTGGATGGCATTGGAACCATGGTGGGAGGTTTGTCCTAGTAGCTACGTCAACTGCTATATTATATAATGCCAGCACATATCCATGGGGTGGCACATTACTCTCTTGGTTAACACTTTGGTCATCAAGCCTCTTTCTTTTCTTACAGCTTCTTCACGCCATTCTTTTCGTGTGCGCAGTGCCGGCCATTGCTCTTTTTACCGTCCCTTCGTTTATAGAACATCTATCTTTTCTCAAAACCGCCTTCATTACAGGTCGCATCGTCCCCGCAAACACAATGAAGCCTTGTCTTTTCACCCTAGTCGGCCTGCTGGCTACATCTGTGGCCGCTAGTCCGGTCGTTACTGTCAACCGCGCCCTTGCTATCAGAGGTGGTGCTAAAAGCTCCAACGTCGCTGACGGCGCTGCCGGTAACGCTGAAGAAGCGCAAAGTGTCGACGGCGCGGAGAAACAAAAAGATGCCCAGGCGGACGCCAAGGACAAGCAGAAGGACGGAAAGAAGAAAGGAAAAGATGACGCCGCTGCTGGAGCCGCAGCTGAGGCCGCAGCTGGGGCCGCAGATGATACCAAGAAGGATGGAGCCGCGGATGATACCAAGAAGAATGGAGCCGCGGATGATACCAAGAAGAATGGAGCCGCGGATGATACCAAGAAGAATGGTGCCGCGGATGATACCAAGAAGAATGGTGCCGCGGATAAGAATGGCACCGCCGACGCCAGTGGAGGTGCTGCTAATGCTGCTGCCGGTGCTCTTGTTCTGCCTGACGGCCGTATCAAGGCTGATGCTGTTCCCGAGGACTTCAATGTTCTGGCAAGCGTGTTCAAGAGCGCCGTGGTCAAGGGAGATGGTGAGGACTGCTCCGTTGTCCTGCAAGATGCTCTAAGCTAACAAGGACTCAGGGCTTCAGTTCAGCGACGTGGTCAGCTTCCCTGACGTCGAGTCATCACTGGTCAGTCATTACCTCCTTGGTGTTGCATCGCCACAAAGCATGCTAACTTTAAGCAGTTCGACAAGGCCACCAACACCAAAGCTTTCGCCATCAACATTGACGACAAGTCTATATTCGTGCCCCAGGGAGGCGAGGCGCAGTCCAACATACGCCGCGCCGACCTCCTGCCCGCCATTATCTCTCAGCTCGACAACGTTGCCGTAACAGGCACCCGCACCCTTCACTTCTCTGTCCAGCGCGACGCCGCCAACCCCCTCAACTCGACCCACGACTACCAGCTGGTGAGCCTCGAGTCAGCCGACTTCAGCTTCCACCAGTTCGACGTCCGCACCGGTGCCGACAACGGCGACAACATCGCAATCCTCGGCAACTCCAAGACCACGCCTGCCCCCGAGGAGATATTCTCCACGCCCTTCGGCGAAGGGGATTTTGAGAACTTCGCCATGAAGTTGGACTTCGATGCCAAGTATGTGCTTGATGTGTGTCCCCAAACGCCGAGAGCTTGCTAACTTGACCGACAGCACTGTTCAAGTGTTCCACAGTACCGGACAGGAGCCCCTCAAGCAGGTGACTGAGCCTGTCGCCAATGGTAAGTTCTCAATTTTGTTTCTCAATTGTCTTTTTCTTTCTTCCTTTTTGTAATTTGTCTTTTTTTTTTTTTTTTTTTTTCAGAGACAAGAAGACTAACAAGATCCAGATCTTGCCGGGTTCGGAGAATATCACTTCGCGCTGCAGAAGAACCCTGTCGGAGACGCTCCCCAGCCCGCAGGCATCAAAGAGGCGGTGATCTATGGTGGCATTTTCATGGAAGACTCTACCGATGGCACCGTTAGCCTCCAGTGAACAGAAGTGCATTAAACCAGCACTGGGCCAGTCTTTTCAGAGCTAGGTCTGGCATGGACTTGGTATCATCAAGAGAGGGGTTCTACACATGTAGGCTGGGTACATAAAAGCCTCATGTATAGTTTCTATTCAGAGAAAAAATCAATGCGAACACTTGAAGCTCCAATAACATATGTGCTACGTAGGCATTGACTTATATTGTTATCTCATATTATTAAACTCCGTAACAGTCTTACTGAAGACCCGTGCGTAGACAACGTACGGACCCGTGCTGAAACCGACAGGAAGGTCCTTCGACTATAAGACGGCCGAAAGACGCAGCTCCATGCTGATTCTCGTGGATATCAACGCTTAGTTTTTGAAAAGTACGATACATGGGGAAACAGGCCTAATTTATCCTTCAACGCTATCTTTTTAATCAACACTCTCATAGATAGTGATATCAAAACTTCTGTGAGCATCTTACACCGTCACTGGTGCTACGGAGGACAGCCATGTCTTGGTGATACGCTCTCTATCCTGTCAAATTCATCATCTAGTCCTGCCATCTCTACAAGCGTCCTGAGCGGCTCAATGACTCCCTTATAAAGAATGCCGCAACGCTGCTCAATATCAGCCTCCGGTATCGACGGATTATAAGGCGCGTTTTTGAAGAGTTCAAAGTCCAGGCACTTCTCGACAGCTTTTCCGAATCGGGGAAATCCGCAGTCCTCCTCGAACATGTCGTTATAAGGGCTGCCTTGAGAATCTTCAGCTGTCCGTTAGACATGCTGGCGTTCCACTGTGAAGGGTGTCCAAGCTCTTTGAACGACTTCCCAGTTGCTATCTCAATAAGCTTTTCTTGCGTCTAACGACTGGATTATGCTTTCCAGAGCCTGAACGACATGTCGGACTTGCCCAGCTGTATGTCCGGGATAGTTGGTGGTTTAGTCAGTCGTTGTCTAGTTTTCCTCAACTTGGACGGGCTTTCTTCCATAAATAGAGCAGCTGGTAAAAGTCAGCAAGTCTTTTTCTTCATTACAAGGTGCTTGAGAAAGTGAAGATAGCTGGACTTGTCTCACATGTTGAAGTACGCATGGATGATCCGGTCAGTAAAGTCCTCTCGCGCCTTCATCACCATTACCATGACCTCCTTCTTGGTCCAGCCCAGGCCCCGCGTGTAGGACGCCAGGAACATGCTCTTCAGGTTGGACGCGAGGTTCTCGTAGTTCCAGATGCCGAGCTTCCTGTGCTTCGAGTCCTTGATCCAGCTGTTGGTCGGCCATTTGAACCGCTGGATGTGGACGTATTCAAAGCCGGCCTCCTTCAGGACGCTCTCCATGCGGGCGAACTTTTCAAAGGGCGATCCGAGCGCCGCGAGGCCCTCAGCCCACATTTTGAAGCTCTTCTTGAGGTTGCAGTCCTCTGTGAGGGTGCCGTCGTCGGATATGGGGAGCGCGTCGACTTCGTTTAGTTCAAGGTAGCCGCCGGGGCTCAGGTTGCTGACACGGGTTAACAGATGACGGTTGTATTGATTTACGTAACTTACTCATGTCATTGTTTGACATATCTATTCCAGTCGCGAATACTGCTCGTCATCATCCGGCTGTGTATGTAGTCAAAGGGCGGGGAAGAGTTCTAGTCCTCTTCGAAGTCACCGATCTCGAAATGGACATTGGGCGGAACACTATGAAGTCAAGACCCAAGTCAGCGTTTCTCCCCGTCATACTGGATAGATGTGTACCGCACAAGCCGGGCTGGACAGCTGATAAATCAACCCCAGTGACCTGTTTGATGGTTTGGCAATACGCATTTTCAGAAGGCGCAAGGTGCCCCCGACTCACGTCGGCCTCGGGGTGTTCGTCGCCGAAGTCGATAGCCCAGATGCCGGAGCCGGTCCCAACATCGAGAACCCGCCCGACCTTGTGGTCTTTTTTGCTTTGTGGCGCGGTTCCGAGACGGTCGTCAAATGTCCGGAGCATGAGGTTATGTTGCAGATCTACCCGGTCAGTCTCATCGGGTAAAAAGAGCCCGAGGTGTTCACGAGAGAGGCGTACCGAGTCTATCATTCTCTTTTCGTCGTTGGGCATCGCGTATTCTGACTTGGGCGAGCCTCGGCTAAGACGAATCCTCTCATGTCAGATACACCGACTTCCATCCTTGTATCTGTGATATGTGCGTCCGTTCTCGATACGGTAATCAAGGACCGAGCTGGTCACGCTTGTGGTTGACGAAGCAATGCTTTCCTGAGAGATATCGTAACAGTACCAAGATCCAAGGCGGTTGGGAACACAAAATACCAGCATTCCTTACACGGTTCAGCGAGGCATCATCGTCTGAAACCTACATACACAAGCAATCTCGTCAGTTCATGTGTCGAAGTTCACTATCTGATGAATGATTTTTACATTGTCCGCTGCAAGGATGTCATTGTCTTCTACAGCAGGATGGTGCTGCGTCGTCTCTGCGTTGCCAGGCGGGCCGCTGCTGACGTGGTTGTCGGTCATTGTGCTAAAGAACGAGAAGCACTTTCGACTTGTTAAGCTGTTGCTTCCTAAATACAACAAGTGGTTTTCCCGGTCTCTCTTCTCAACCGCCCTGTATATAAATACCCCTTCTGAGTGGAGCATAACCCAGGTCACATCCTACGGTGATGCAACCGCTTCCGGAACTCAGCTGTTGGTTCATGCTGATACCCCTATTCTCCACAGGGGAAAATAGTGCACACTGGCTGCTTGGTGCATTGCACTCTCCAGGTCGTCCAGTGACAGAAGAAGATTCGTCAACAAATGATACTTGGCAGTATGCAGCCCAGGTAACGGTTGAGCGGACTTGGTTCCGATTCCGCTAGACTGTTGGTGCTGTTGGACGATTCGACGGGAGCCGGTTTTCGCCATGGTCGGGAAGCTGGTACTTCCCGCTATGATCGCCAATTATTACAGATCATAAACTTTTCGAGTGCTAGTTATTAACTGTTCTTTATTACATGCATGCTGGCATGCTGAAGAAACCAATTCAATACAATCATTGAGCGGGGCAGGGTAGTTCTATTGCTCAGGTTGTCTTCGAAGATTGGTCAGACATTGGGCCAAGTTGAAACATGTGTTCCGTAGTCCAAAACAAATTGCTCTTAGTCATAGACAAGCAATTGCATATGAATGATCAGTGTATTTTCAAAAGGGTTTGAATCTCATTGCTTTGATTATCTCATTCTCGTCGTAATAGCATCTACGTGTTGTTGAAGTTGCAACGTAGATGTAAGTGTCGGTTCACGG
This sequence comes from Colletotrichum navitas, assembly GCF_030913465.1. Lineage (NCBI taxonomy): Eukaryota > Fungi > Ascomycota > Sordariomycetes > Glomerellales > Glomerellaceae > Colletotrichum > Colletotrichum navitas. Next base: position 51,408 of record NW_026850619.1, on the reverse strand, counting down.
TCAACAAATCAATCTTCCGTGGCGTTGGAAGCCGCGGGTTCGGCCTCCTCGGTTTTCAAGGGCTTCCTTCCATGAATGGACCACCTAGAGAAGTCAGCAAAGACATCTTACATGAGATTCGGGGGTTCGGTCTTACATCTGGTAATAAGCGTGGATATTCTTGTTGCCACTATCCTTGCGAGCCTCCATCGCAAGGACCAAGACTTCCTCTCTCGTCCAGTCCAGGGCCCGAGTTAAGGTAGCCATAAGGAAACCCTCCCAGTTGGGAGAAAGGTTCTCATAGGTCCAGATACCCAGCTCCTTGTAATTTGGGTCCTTTGGCCAGCTGTTCGTTGGCCACTTAAAGCGCTTGACATGGACATCTTCAAACCCGGCATCCTTCATGACGCCTTCGAGGCGCCCGATATCCTCGAAAGGTGATCCCAAGAGAGCTAGCCCTTTAGACCACAAGCGAAGAGCCTTCATAAGGGAAGTGTCTTCGGTAAGTGTGCCGTCGTCTGAGAGTGGGATAACATCTCCTTCGGTAAGCTCGAGATAACCCCCAGGAGTCAAGTTCCTAAATCTCAAGATTAGATTTCTCTAGCCTCTACAAGAAAGGCATATACTTACCGGAAGCATTTCTTGACGTATTTTTCCCAATTGCCAATACTGCCAGTCATCCCACGGCTATGAATGTAGTCGAAAGGTTGCGAGTACGTCCAAGGTTCTTCAACGTCATCAACCTCAAATCGAACATTTGGTGGCACGCTGAGAATTGAAGTTTAGTAATTAAGCATTGCAGACACATTGTGCTGGAGGATCAAGTTACACACAATGAAAGCGGGACTGGAGACAAGTCGACACCAAGAACCTATTGAGATATCAGCAGGCTGCAATCTACAATGGCTGGTTTTAACCTGCCTCGGATTCGGGGTGCTCTTCGCCGAAATCAACGGCCCAGATACCGGTCCCGGTGCCCACATCGAGGACCCTTCCAACCTTTGCGTCCGGGTCGTTCGGGGGTGCAGTTCCAAGCCGACCGCCGAATGAGCGGAGGAAAATGTTGTGCTGAAAGTCTATATGGTTTCCGTATCAGCCTAGCACGACCAAGGTTTCAATACAAACCAAAATGACGCACCAAGTCGATCGAGTTCTATTTCGTCATTGGGACTGTTGTATTCTTTTCATTTTTTATTTTCTGGTTAGCTTCGTCTCCGGTGCATGTGGCCTACCGACGTCATTATAGATAGGTACATAGACTTACTCCCGTCCTTGTGTGCATGGTACGTTCGTCCATTTTCTAATCGGTAGTCGTAAATTGAGTTTGATAGACTCGTGGTCGAAGAAGCTAGACTTTGCTGAGATTCTGATTATCAGTTCTGGAATGCAGGCCAGGTCGACAATTGGAGTACTCACGTGGCTCACTGATGCGCCATCATCGACGTTCTGGGGAGAAAGAGAACGAGTCAACACAAATGCTCATTGTGATGGGCTAAAAGAGATCTCACGTCGTCGATAGCAATGATGACATTGTTGTCATGCTCAGCAGCCTGTGGGACACTGGCATCAGCGTTGGGAGGACTGCTGGCCCCCGTTGCCGCAGTAGTTGCAGCGTTGTCGGACATTCTGCGTAGTTGGTAGGTAACTTTCAGCACCTCGAAGAACGTGTCGAAAATCGAATTTCCATACCAAGGAACGCGCAGGTTGCATGGAATATATACCAGCGCATGGGAGCGTATGGATCAGACCCGCTACGCGGCGATATACCCGCTTCGGGAGGCCGGGTTTGTTGTCCCTGTTACCCCTCTTCTCGGCCACAAACAATCACGCAGGCTTGCTGCAGTCCACGCACAGAAGATCTGCAGCCTAACCCTAGTGGCCGCGACTTGTTATCCAGGAACAGCAGTTGGAGGGCGGGCGGGCAGGGGGGATGGGCATCTTTTGAGCGGTAGTCTAGCCTCCTTCGGCGGGTCTGCTTGTTGGTCCTTCATGGTGTGATATGTGATAATAAACGCCCCACAGACCCTGGTTTTCTGATATGCCTTATCACTCTTCGCGTTCATCCACGTCCAACATCTTGGTACGGTCGTGTTGACGGTCAGATCGAGAAGTTACTCCCGCTGATAACAAGGGGGGGATTTCACGAGCCAAGCCATAACGAGGTGCACGTGTTGTGTTCGCTTATCGCCAGCTTTTCTGTCGAATTCAACAGCGAGGCTCGGCCGTGTGAGCAGATCTCTATACAGCTTCGCTTCACGATAATGCCGATATGCTTCTCCTATTTTGGAAGGTCTAAGTGCAAGGAAACTTCAGCGTGGCCGTGGTCATATGCCGCGACAACTTTTGACAAGCGGCGGGTTCTACCCAGCCCGAGGGATGTGGCTATGCCATGGTACCGTCTGCTTGTCGAAAAGACAGACGCTGCCAAGACAATTTTGCCCGACAAGCTCAATGGTAGCGAAACCTTCAAGGTAAATACCAACATAATGGTTAGGGTGAGTTTAGTTTGGGCCGGCAATCGAAGCCGATGCCTTGCGTCAGACGACTGATATAGTTTTCACAAGACCTTCAGGATTTCTGTTACCAATCGTCTGGGTTCCTTGAAACCTTCAATGATCTACGTACTTTATTTTGTGGAAACGCTCCAATAAAAGAGACAGGAAATATGTTGTATCTTTAAAGGTTAGCAGGGTTGGCTAATTCCACACATTGACCACCTTTAGGAAAATTTCCCGCGTAGGTTCTCAAATCAAGTATCAGATTTCGTGTACGTCTCCGCACACTATAGTTAATGCTTTGTTATGAGGCTATCTCACTACATACAGATAGGCTAAGCTTACCTAGTACAATGCTGTTGTTAATATATCTAACCTCGTACTTGCTGCTAGGAACCTTTGAAGGAAAAGCCTTACACCTAGTTAGCTAGAGGCCTGCCTGCCTGAGGGCCCTATCTTTTTACATGAAGTAGTGTGTTAGTACACGGAGACCCCCAGATTTAGGCTTTTCTTCCCAGGCGCATGCGCCATGCGGGTTTGTAGTAGAAGACGACGCTGCTATTAACAATTCTGACTAATCAGGGCTTCGCATCAAGGGCGGCATCTTGTTGAACAGAAAACTGTACGTGCCTCTTGCCGTCACCTATTGCAATCATACATAACGCCTGAATTTAGACCTATTTGGATGGGGCAATCCATCTTCATCATTGAAAGACACAGGTAAGAGACTAACGCACAACCCTTGATTGTTTTACAATTTTCTCTTAGTCTAACTTCTTCTTCTTCTTCTTCTTCTTCTTCTTCTTCTTCTTCTTCTTCTTCTTCTTCTTCTTCTTCTTCTTCTTCTTCTTCTTCTTCTTCTTCTTCTTCTTCTTCTTCTTCTTCTTCTTCTTCTTCTTCTTCTTCTTCTTCTTCTTCTTCTTCTTCTTCTTGGGTTCTGCGGTTTCCTTACTTGTCGTTGTCAAGGGGATACCGCCTAGTGAGGGCATGGCTATCGAAAAGGGAACGACTAACGGCTCAATAGCTGAATGGTTGAGCAATACCTCACACCATAGTCATGTATCCGAAGATTCTTGTGCCTCATCAACCTTCTTTTCAGAAATGTAAACACATTTTTGACTGAGTGGACAACAGCCAGCTTTCGCCCCTATGTGGCATTAAAGCAATGACTACACCGTTCCTACGCCTCATCAAGAAGTCTTATTGCGCGAATGAAGGATGTAGGTGGGGTTGGGAGTGAACAAACAAACAAGGTTAAACGGGTTGAGAAAAGAAAGACACCCTGCCGTAAATAAGCAGATAGCCCCCCTCATGCAACTCCGCTGTTGACATGAACTGGGGTTGGTACTTCAATATTCGGCTGCGGTTGCCCACAAACGGTACAAGATTAAGAATTGAGAGAGGCTATAGTTCGCGAACTATAACCTCGAGACAGCGCCGACGGGGCTCGGGTTTCTCGGGTTCTCTCAATTCCCCGTTGTCTCGCTTTTTCGGTTTCCCTACTCGAAGCCAAAGATGTTAAGTGACATTGGACCCGACTTTTGCCCCGGGCTCGGACTCGTCCCCGATGTTCCGATTGCTAAACGAGGAATACGAGCGCCAAGGGGGGAACTCCGCTCATCGGTGTTATACCACCCCGTCTCTCAATCCCGTCTCTCGCGCCATATTCGACGCAGAAATCATTGACCGTACCGTCTGGTCCGACGTGTTCTCAGGGTCTTGCGTCCGCCCGCAGTCCCGGCCTAGTTCAAATCGCCCGACCCTTGACGTTAACATCCCGGAGACTTAATCTGGCTGTGCGCCGGCAGTGGATTGCTCTAGCCGCATCACCCCCCCCCCTACGGCTTTCCACCAAGGATCGGTCACATCCCGGGAAATATTCCCGGGCAGGGAGTGAGGATCCGCGCCAGACACGATGAAGGTCCTATCGGACGACACAGAGGCTGCCAAAGACTTGAAGAAGCCACATCGGAAGTCCAAACTCGGATGCCAGACTTGCAAGAGGCGCAAGATAAAGGTCAGTCTGATGAAGCACCTCACACTGCTGCACGCCATCCCCGCCCGTTGCCAACCATTCGACGACGACTGCCTGCGGTTCCTTCACGCTTGGTGGGCGATCTGGTCCACATGCCGTTGTATCTGCCATAGCGTTCTTCGCCGCATCAACTAACGTGCTGTTTTCAATGAAGTGTGATGAGCTGAGGCCAGCATGCCAAAACTGCGTCCGGCACTTGGTGTACTGCGACTTTCTGCAAAGCGGTCCAGTACTGGCGACGCACAGCACGCCAAACAGCGTTGTTGACACCCCAGATGGGGTTACGCAGTCGGCGCGACTACCAATGCCAGTCAACCACGACATCAACTTTACTGACCTGGAACTCATACACAACTTCACTACTTCCGTCTATTCGACACTATCAACAGATACCATAGTTCGCCAGATGTGGAAGGTCTCGGTCGTGCGCATGGCTCTGGAGTGCGAGTACGTGATGCGCACATTGTTGTCTATCTCAGCGCTACACCTTGCGCACCAGCAGCCCGAACGCAAAGAAGCCCTCGTTACCAAGGCTTTGCTATATCATCGTTCGGCCAGCAGGGAGGCGATGGGGCTGATGAGCGGTCTGGACGAGCGTAACGCAGAAAACCTGTTTCTGTTTTCAATTCTAACCATCTTCTTCGGTACGTCGTAACCCCCCTGCTTTTTCCACAAATTGGCACTGCCATGCTGCTCGTGAATAAAGCCCTCCCGCGGGCTAGTTCATCTCGTACGAGTGACTGACGGTGGACTAAACCCAGCCCTTGCATCCGGCCGCTATCTCAAGGAATCGGTCGTCGTTTGGGAATCCGCTTTCCCGGATTGGACTTTCCTGCTGTCAGGAGCTTGTTCGCTCCTCAAGCTTCTCATCTCGAGGGACTATACGGGGCCACTCACTCCCCTTTTGACCTACGCGAAGGAGCGGTTCTTTGCCGCCCGTGACGATTCACGTGCTCACCCAGGAGCGTTGGAGTGTCTCCGACAGCGCGTAAATAACAGCGGCATCGACGGGGACTTGCTACGGGTCTACAACCTGGCGATCGACGAGCTGATGCATCCCATGTCTCTCGCCTTGCACGACGGAGGCCGCGACATGGATATCGTAGACATCTTCATCTGGAAGTACTTCGTTTCCGACGAGTTCCTGCCACTGCTCAAGACGCCAGACGCCAAACAAGAGGCCATTGCCATATACGCGCACTTTTGTATCGTTTTGAAGAGGCTTGAAAGCCAATGGTGGCTCCAGGGTTGGGCGATGCATCTGATCTCCCAGGCGTGGGAGTTGCTGGACGAGAGCCACAAGTCGTGGATCCAATGGCCGATGGACGAGCTAGGTTGGGCGCCTCCAAAGTGAAGCATGAATACGCAAATAATGTCAAAGCTGAGATACCATTTAATATAATTAGTCGTCTTGCCATACATACTTGCTTCACGCCAACAAAGGCGAAATTGGAAAGATGTGAAAGCCTCCTGGAACGGAGCAGGCGCCAATGTCTGAATGACATCTTTGGAGGCAGATTTACACAGTTACAAATGGCCGCAGCTTAGCGATGTGCATTCTCCATTCGCCAGGCTTTGGTCCAGAAACTCCTCGTTCCACCTCAGCCGATGTCGTTTTCAGGGGCAGGCGTCTGTGCTAGGTTTGTTTATATGATGTATTTGAAGACTGTTAACCAATGTCTGAAACCCGTGTTCCAATTGTAACTTACAGAAATAAAAAGGTACGGGACCTCTCTCTCGTAACGTTTCCAAGCTTCGCCGTACTTTTTCCGACATCTGCTGATGTCTCTGTTGGTACGGTGAGTGATCATAACCATGAAGAACACGAAGTAAAACCAGGGAAAAGGGCTCCTGTTGCAAATATCCAGTCAGTGATTGTGGACAACGAAATATCAAGAACCGGGATCCTACCTGAACCCGGTGACCAAGCCCCACGATAAGGAGAAGAATATATGACCCTGGGATTCTCGATCGCTTGCCAAGGCACTTGAGAAAACGTGTTGCACTTGATCAGCTGGCCCCTTTCCTGGTGACGAAACGCGTTCTTCTGGCCGTTGGCGCTGTCCCACCTCCAGTAGAAGGAGAGGTACATAGCGGTGAGTGCTGCCAGTGCATAGGGGCTCCAGTGGTACTCAGAGAGATTGTGGTTGGCAAGATACAAAGCACAGTGGCAGTAGGTGAAGGGCACTCCGGCCATGTTCCAGAAGACAGTAGGGCAGTCTCCTGCCTCCCTCGTGTGGAAGGGGGCGTCCGTAGCTGAATACACCGGGCATGTAGCAGTACATTAGAGCCTCTCCGATGAAGAAAACCCAGTAGATGCCCGAAGCCTTGGCTGTCGGGTAGGCGCCCTCGTAGATCAGCCGGGCAAGGTGATGACCAAACTCAGGCCAGGATCGATTGGGCTCTGGCAGAGGAACCTGGCCATCGTAGTCCGTCGCACCAATCCACATATACCACATCACCAGAGGAAACCCAATCATTAAAGCCAGGGTCCTAAGCGAGCTACCGAATCCGAGCTCGTTTGATGCGCCATCGTTGTACTTTGTTGAAAGGGATAAAGTTGGAGTGTTGACTACGTCCTTCTTAGATTGAACTGAAGTTGTAGAAACTACGGCATTTCCTCGTTTTGAGCTTATGGCTATCCAATGGAAGTGAACTGATGGAGCTTAAAGGAGGCTGAGAGTGCCGTTGAAAGTTGTAGAGAAGGTGTCACATTGTCGGATCTGGGCTGAAGGATTTCTCATATAGGTAGGGCCACACAAGACAAACTAATGAAGCTGATGGCTAATTTAATTTTGCTGGTCCTGGCGCCGGAAAGGAGTTCCTCGTTCATGCACATCTCGTCTAGAACACTGGGGAAGGCTTTCATGCAGGCCTCGTGTAGCTATGCTTACTTCCGGCTGGAGTGGGTCTCTAACTTGGCGTGGTTTTGCGAGACTAAAACACATGCCTGGCTTACTTGCTATGGGTTAGTTTACCGCACCGGTGACTGAAGCGAGATGATGGGGAGTGGTCCTAGTTGAGGGACTATGCTCTGTTACCATCTGTTTTCATATGCAGGGCACAGGACGACGGGCGTTGACCAAATCCTAACAGAACGGATGGAAGCAATCGCGGACACGATACCCATACTGTAGGATTGACCAATGAATCGACTGGCAAACCAGCAGTAATATTAGTCCTTGGGTCACATATCGTGTCAGAAGAAGTCGAACTCGGAATAAAAATGTTCTGAGGCGATCACTTACGAGGCCCAGTAACCAACCTTATTACCTTTTACCAGTACACGCGATCGAATTTATATTTCTACATACCCAAATGTTATATAAGATAAGAGAGAAGGAAGTATTTCAAGGTACAGGTTGAAGTTGAGTCGCCACCGGATCAGAAACCCATCAAGTCGGATATCAGGCGCATAATAGAAAATGGACATCTGATAGGATGAGGATATTAAGAGGTACATCGCGTAGGATGTTGTTGACTTGAGAGATTGGGAACTATCATTGCCGAATTGACTAAAAACATGTGTCAACTGCACTTATAAACGACGTGACCCTGTTTGTATTTATGCAAGGGCTGCTAAAATAATTGGCTGAACCACGTCTTCTTCGCCACTATTCCGGTATTCTACCTCGCATTCATGCTGAATCTTTGATGGTTGACCGGACAATGAACATGGCTCCAAGTGTAGCCCTGAAGGAACCTACGCAGATGCACCATGAATATCCTTCGCGGTTGCCCACCACACAACGCAGAAAGCCCACCGGGTAAGATTGAATAAATGGCCTGCAAATATATTCATTGTTATGCAGTGCCATCCTGTTTTGAAATCGAAGTCCCATCGCAACACTCCTGTGTCCATTACTACAGCCAAGGCGTCCTCGGTTTCCCTTTGGGATTTGCTCCAAGATCGAAGCTGTCTTCAGGCAGCGGCCGCTACGTGGCTCCAGTCATGTGTCAAGTTATCTCTACGGGCCGATCCAGATCGAACTTCTGTTGTGTTAGGCCAAAGGTCAGAAACTCTTGGCGGCAAAAAGAAAGAATTCTCTTTTCGCTCAGCCACGGCAATAATGGCGTTCCCCTTCAAGCGACAGACAGCAAATCGTTGGTTTGTCATCCTACAATTCGACAAGTTTGCATTCTATTGGCGCTGATCCAGAGCCGTACGACATATTTCCCCGGGGGTTGTTGTGATTGGCGCACAGGATGCCCAGACCTGGAAACTTGTTTAAACCGAGACAATCTGAGGGCCCATCACCTCATGAGGTGTCCTCTCGTCGACATGGACCTTTCTGTATTGGAGCCCACTCCTAGTCAATAAAACCACACGTCTATACTGATGAGAGATGACCGTCTCGAAACAACACGATGACGGCCAGTGATGCCGCAACTCTGACACCGGGCCCGGATGCTATCGGGACCATAAGCCGAAACGTCCCCGCAGCCCGGTCCGCACAGATCCACTTTGAAGCGGGATGACGTCGTAACCCGCAATCGAGATCTGGGCCGGTTTTCGTGCGTGTCATTCTCACTTCGTCTCCCTCGCAGTATACAGTATTACACTAGTGTACGGGATACACACACAACCTCCCTCTGTTTCCCACGTGCCACATCACGAAACTCACAGGCTGTGTAGTGTGTCGAACCAATAAGACTGCCTCTCCAACACTCCTCGGCCAACCAAGGCCACAATCTGAAACCCCCCTAAAATCCCTCGAAGGCCACTCGCTTACGCTCAACGGTGCTGGGATTCCCGCGTGTGGCGTACTGACGCTTCTCTGGTTGTGGCTGCCAACTTCCAGGATTTTGTCATTGCATCTGATGATGCTCTCCCCCCGCGCAGGGGTCCAGACGGGGGTCCTGCCCGGTGGCCTGGACCAAACGAGACAGCCTATAGCACCCCGTTTCGAAGCCTCCATCACAGACTGGTATGACGTATACATGAGCATCATCAGCCACACGTACGCAACATGCGCAGCTGAGAGGGATGCGTGAGTGACGAGTCTGACGGAAGTGTACCGGTATTTGCGTAGGTATGTGTGTGGGTGTGTGTGTGCAAGCTGTATGCTTGCTAGCTTTGGGCGAAGTTTGGGCGGGTTTATATCAGGCTGGTGTTTCCTCGTCCCTGGCGCCGATCGTCCGTTGTAGTGCTCATCCCGTTGATCTATTCCAGACCTCAGTTCAACTTCCGAGCATCAAGCACCCACCACTTCTATCCGCCCCAACATCACCACCAAACAGTATCCACCATGGCAGAGTGGGCAAAGCAAACCTACAACGAGCAGTACGAGAAATGGGTTCCGTGGCTCGAGGACCAGTACCTGAAATGGTTCACCAAGGACAACAAGGCTAGCTACGCCACCAAGGGTAAGATGCGCTGCGCTTCATCATATCGCATCCATCCCAGAGCTTTGCACTAGTACCTAGCTAGTTGAACAAGAGCCTCACTAACGCTTTTCGTTTCCAGATACCCTAGGCAAGACCAAGGTCACCGGAGTCGAACAGGTCGACACCCTCCAAGATGGCGTCCACAACCTCGTCGGGGGCCAGGTCGGCAAGGGCGGCCTCCTCCAGCCCGTCGGCGACATGGCCTCCAAGGAGGGCATCAACCGCGCCGAGCGCCAGGGCAAGGACGAGGAGGGCGGTTACGTCCCCACCGCCGTCCCGGGCTCCGGCGCCCTGAACCAGGCCGGCAGCGGCGTCGCCGACGGCGGCAAGGCCGTCGCTGGCAAGACCACCGAGGGCTTGAAGGGCGCCGGCGGCTACGTTGGCGGCCTCTTCGGCGGTGCCGGCAAGAGCAAGGCCGAGCAGAATTAGGGGCTTGGTCTCGGCGCCAACCACTTTTCTGCTCATGTTATGCACCAGTATGTCGGGGTATGAAGGAAGATGCAAGCGTGCGTTTGTTGGATTACGATGATTCGCGGCGTTGGGGGATGATTTACCCGAACTTTCATGGTTGATGAGCACCGGACCCGATACCCGTAAACAGACTTTTAATCGATATTTCCCTCTCCTTACCCATGCATGATCGCTGATGAACCGTCCTATCGAACAAACATGATGCCCAAATTCGGACGTAACCTCCCTCCCCCCACGGTCCAAGTGTTTGTCGGTTAAATCAGTTTGTTTGTCTGCGTTTCTGGTTGGCGGGCTGTGCAATGCCTGTCCATAGCCGTTTGCTGAGGTAGACGCCAATTCGACATGTCACACCAGCCTCCTTTAAAACCGGATGTCCCATCCTCACTCGCCGTGCTCGGTTTGAGTTTGTCCGCATCACCTATGCCTTTTGCTCGCGGGACGAGACTCTTTACCAAACGATGAGCGTCACGAACCCCCGGCCGAGCCGCCTTGGCATCCGTTCGCTGGCAAAGAAGTCGTTCCGTTTGGTGAGCAAGCTCAGGAGCAGGACATGCCGAGCCCGACCCGGCAGCGTCATGCCCAGCATCCACGCCATCACGACGGCCGAGACGCTCAGCAGCAGCGACTCGCTCGACGCCCTGCGCCGCTCGCCTCGGTCAGATGGCGGAAACTACAGCGCCTCCTTCGAGGACTTCTGGAGCGGCATCTCCCTCGACTGCGACAGCACCCAGCCGAACCTCGCGATGGACGACCAGCTCGCGACGGGCTTCTTCGGAAAGCTGCCCGAGGAGGTTCGGGAGATGATATACCAGGAGCTCTGGCGCGCGGCCGGCCTGGGCCAGCACGTCATCCGCACGCAGGCCGGGTACGCCCACTCCCGGTGCTTGTTCGATCGACCCGGCGCCACGGCCGCGGACGGCGAGGAGCCGTGGGAGTTCAACTGGATGGCGCCCGACGCGCACGGGCCGGGACCGCTCTGGTACAAGCGGGAGATGTCGACCTGGTGCGACCACTGGAAGTGCGAGGAGTCGAGAGAGGAAAGGGAGATATGGCGGGACATTGCGAGGGGCCGGACGGGCCGCTCGGTTCCTTGCGAAACGTGGACAGCGTTCTTACCCATGATGTTGACCTGTAAACGAATGTAGGTCATGAAATCACGTCCACCGCCGAGGTATTTATTGGGCGCAGGGCACGTGGGAGTTTGTCGTGGCAAACATTGCACTAACACATGCATCGGTAAATTAATAAAAAAAAAAAAACAGGTACTCGGAATGCGCTTCTTCGATCTACGATTCCGTGGCCTTCGCCATCACCGACATCGCCCTGGCACGGAACCTCTTCGGCGCGCGGCATCGGGGGCCCGCCGGCCACCGGCTCCGGCGCGTCAACCTCTCGTTCCGGCGGCAGGCCGACGAGGGCAGCAGCTTCGAGCAGTGGGTCGACTCGTGGAGCGCCGTCCTCCGGCTCCTCGACACCCCGGGCCTGGCGACGGTGAACCTCTGGCTGGACAGCGACGTGTACTACGAGCGGCACTGGCTGTCGGTGACGGCCAACGTGCTCCGCCGGGTGCCGGAGGCGCTGGCCCACAAGGTTGCCGTCAGCCTGCCGCCGGACGGACACGGAGACAGGACGGCGACGGCGGCGGCGGCGGCGGCGGCGCGGCCGTGTGGCTGAGGAACGTGGGGGGTGAGATGCCGTGGGCAGAGTTCGTCGGGCGGAGCACGAGGCGGAGGAGGCGAAGTATTTCGGCGTGAGACGGGTGCGAGATTAACTTTGCGAGATGGATGGGTCTAGAGATCGAGGTTATCCTGAGAGGGCATGTGAGATTGGCCCAATGAGATGGAGAGTTACAGAGCCGTGTAAGTGTGTGTGTGTGTGTGTGTGTGTGTGTGTGTGTAGATGGGACGACATCGGACCTGAAGGGTAGGTCTAGCTACCAATGGAAACCATCACAAGCACCTCGCCCATCGGCTTTCACTGGCTGCAGGGGATTCCCGTCAAAGAAAAGTCTGGAATACCTTCTCGACTGACGTAGTCGGGCGTCCTTACACACACACACACACACACACACACACACACACACGAGAAAGCTTCTCCGCGGAAGCGAGATCCCTGGTTGCGTATCGCACGCAGCCCTTTCGGGGGCCAACACTTTCCCGTCGCAGTCTCCGGTTTGTTCTCGGACGAGCGAGTGGGCGTGCAAGGGAAACTTTAAAGGTGATTTCCTCGTTGGAACTCGTCCGGTCCGACATGGTGCGTAGTGAACCATGAGAGTGGTATAGCAAGCAACGGCGATATATCCGTACTCGGACGAGATCTCCATGCAGCATCAGCCCCTCCTTGTGTCAGGATTCCGCGGCACGCATCTTACTCATTGCCCGTCTCAGTGAATTGAAGCTTGAAGATACGGTTGTAACGTTGCGGGGTAGCTCCCGGTCGTGGGGTGAGAGAGGGGGGGGGCGCAGAGAGAGCTTCGCTGAATGTCACGCCATTGGTGGGACCTATGGATCGCGATTTTCCCAGCCAGGGAAAAGTCGTTGCGTGTTGGGCGTGCCTCTGTTTCGCCGCAGCGTGACGGTGGAAGTGTTTGGAAAACCATGGTTAATCATGCTAGTGTCTCGTCTTGCTGCCGGATATCGCGGATGAAGATAGGTGTCTATCAATATCTCCCGGAAACTCAATTAGACGTATGAGGTAAAGCAAATTAAGGGGGACGAGGGTGGAAGGAGGATCTTCTCCGGGTTGGAAAGGCTTAGAATACTGAAGCATCGTGAAGGTCCGAGTCCTGCTCTTGACGATGATCCCCATAAGGAAGCAAGCCCCTGAGCGGCACATCTCAAACCGTTGGAAAGTCCCCAGATCCGCCTCTTCCCATTGGCGCTCGCCGGAAGAATGGCTGCCCCTCGGGAGTGGGCATCGTAGATGGTGCCATTAGCCGACTGACGTTCCATGATTCCGATGCCCCCCCCACGACAGACAGGCTGCATGCATTGTGCCATTTCCATGTCCTCGACCTGTCCCTGCACCTGTTCCAAGACTTTCGATCACGACGGATCGGTGCTTCGTTGGAACATTTCGGGATCAAGCAAACCAAAAAAAAAACCACCTACCTGACCGGGGGAGGCGTCGGTCCACGGCGGCGAATGACCAACGGGGCCTCCATCTGTATGCGTGGCGGGACCCGGGAGTGGACACGGTAGACCTCGACGAGATCGGACTATAGATGGCTGATCGGCGTTGTGTGCGTGAGTTGTCTGCCGAACGGAGCCGCTGCTAGCGCGCATATCGTAACACCGCAGCAGCTCTCTCTCCCCGGCCGGCGGGGGGCGGTTTACTTTGACTGCGTCCGGGGCTAGAAACTCTTGGAAAGGGAGGGGAGGGGGGGGGGGGGGGCAGAGGTTTCTGCGACGAAGCAACCCGCACCTCTTCGATGGGTTCTCTGGGTCCGGACGAAGAGACAGGAACGGGTCTAGGTCGGGACACCGGCTGGTGATGTTTCGGGGGGCCGGCGCGATGCCAGGAGTCCGGACTAGACATGCATGGATCCGTTTCCGTCCTAGTCGGGAGAAACGGCGAGAACCAACAATTGGCGCATCTACTTGGTACGTTCGAGCGCAATGGGACTGGGGGGGCGTGGGTGCCAGACCGGCCCGTCCTAAACTATCTAGGGTTACAATGCGAAGCGAAGCTATTCGCATTTTTGGAGAGGTGGGGGGGGGGGGGGGGGAGGTGGACCGGGGACGAAGATGCGCATGCCACGCACGCCTCTTCGAAAGGATGTAACGCCAGCATACGCCGACCTCCCTCACCGAGCCCATATCAGAAACGATATGGAGGGTGGCCTCGATGATACCTCGCCATCGGAGGGCCTATCTATGGGGGGAGGAGAACAGAGCCGCCGAGGATTTAGGATAGTCGGGCGCGCTTGACTCGAAAGCAAGATTTCGCTGCGTGGCCATGGCTGCTGCTGCTGCTGCTGCTGCTGCTGCTGCTGCGGCGCGTTCCTGGTTGTCTCCATCGTCGCCTGAAGCTTCTTCGTCCCTGTCGTGACATCGAGCCATCCATCTGGTTCCCTGGTTCCTGAACCCCCCGTTCTCTGCGCGTAAGAGCCCCTCGTCCCCCCCCCCTACCCCTGGAGAGCATTCGCTCACATGAGCCATGTGCATGGATTGTACCGTGCCCGCGGTATCGGCCGAGCAGTGTGTGCTGGGTCACAGTAAGTAGAGAAGCAGTTACCGCATCCGGGCGTGCGGGCGTGCCAGCAAACCTCGGGACCATGATGCCGGATATGGCACGGAGGGAGACCGAAGGCAGTGTGCGGCCGCGTCCTGTCGCCCGTTGCGAATGCCACGGAGGCGAGGGTTCTCGAGATGTGTCCACGTTTGCAGTAAGCAGTTGTTTCTCCTGGGCCGGAGAATAAGGCACACGATTCGGGGGGGGCTGGGCAGCAGGGCCTCTCTCGGAGGATCATAGCAAACCCTGCAAAACACCAGGCACAACGCGCCATGCAATCCATCCATCCATCCATCCATCCATCCATCCATCCATCCATCCATCTGCTTCTACGTAGTAAAGGTTCCTGGCGCTTGTACCGACACTGACACCGCACGGTCCAGCGATGTTTCGCAGGCGCCCCGGAAAGGCGCCAACCAGCAATGCAACCTGCACCGAGCTGTATTCGTGTTTTGCTGGCGACTCTCTCTCTCTCTCTCTCTCTCTCTCTCTCTCTCTCTCTCTCTCTGTGTGTGTGTGTGTGTGTGTGTGTGCGTGTCTGCGTCTGACGAAAGTCCCATGCGCCCAGCCCCGTCTCGTGGTGAGGAACGCGGCTTTCTGAAGCAGGACGTCACGCAAAGACGCAGAGGCAAAGGTCAAAGGGCTTCTTTTCTAAAACAGCGTACGCGGCGCCGGGTTGTGCGGGGAGGGGCTGCACCGACATGAATTGGCGGCCGGCCGTTCCCAACCTCTTCCGTCCGTGGGATGGGATCAGAAGGATTTGAACGAGGGGGATTAGAGTTGCTGTCACAGTCTTGCCGTCCTCGTCTCAGGCACGCAGAAGCCAGCCAGAACCTCCCGTGTCCCCCCTCCCCCCCGTGCGTGGCGATGGGACCGCTCGTTCCCTGGAGGCTGGCCAAGTTTACCCGGGCTTTACTTGGGACGTCACCCATATACCGGGTAGTCCATGCGGCGTTGAACCTCTGACCGCGAAGGGGAGGGGGGTACTTTTGTCTCTCACGATGGTCGCTCGCTGTAATTCGCGGCAAACCATCCTTGCGAACACCTAAATGACAAACAGAGATGCGACGGGCGTGGTCTGGTCGGATGGCGCCGAGGATCAGCTGGGCGTTTTGGGCGCGGCTGCCCAAGCTCTACCGCTATCCGCGCTGTTGCAGATAGTGTAGTCTGCTTGCCCTAAACCTATATCGCGCATGATATAGGTCCGGGGGTGTTTTGCCTGGGTCTCCAACACGCTCTGTTATATCGTCAAGGTCCAGGTTGCGAATCTTGTTTAGAGGCCTCTGCCAGGGGGAGCGAGGAAAGGATGGGCAAACAACCGGCGATAACGCGGTGCAGCTATAGCCCCGCCCTCGACACACTGCAATGACGTGTGCCGATTGCTATCTTGGACGTTCCTCTCTCATCGACTCTTGGCCGGGGAGAAGACAAGATGAGCCCGTCCTCTGACCGCCAATCCGCCAGAGATTCAGCATGCCGTGTGTAAAGTGCGCGGTACCGTGTGATGTAAGCTGACCGGCCGTCAAGGCGGGCACCCCCCGGCGCTCCTGACGACGATCTAACCTAATCTTGGTCGTCCGGCGCGGCATGCGGGACTGAAGGCGGCCGCTCTCCAAAGGGGTCCCGGTTTGGCAGAAAGACAAGCCAGGCCGGGGCACGGAGGGGACTTGTATCCGTACGCGTAGTATTTGGCTAGCCGAGTTCATCCAGCCGGAGACGCGAATTCGAGATTCCAGGATCCGGCTGCGGTACATGCCGCCGCTGCTAGCGGAGCTCAGAGCACATACATACATACATACATACATACTGAGGTACGCTTCTTCCTAGTCGCTGCTCAGCTCGGCTGGGGATGGTTCGGCGTGGAGGTCGCATTGGGGACGCTTCTACCGTCCGTGAACACCTTCTACGCAGAGACCCCCCCCCCCCCCCCCCCTTGACAAGGCTCAGCTAGGCTCGTGGAGGAGAATGTCTGCCGATTTTTAAACTGCACGACCGGGGGCCTGCAGTCCCAGTGAGATGGCGTGGCGTGGCGTGGCATGGCGTCTAGGAAAGCAAAAATAGCCCATCATCCCTGACAGAACTCTTTCTCTCTCTTTCTTTCTTTCTCTCTTCTCCCCCCCTTTTTTCCTCCCTCATATCTTCTGCACGATATCTCCCGCTCTTTACGAAACCGGGACCGCGTCCCCAGTCCCGCGCCGAGATATGCAGGCAGCCTCTTCAGCCCGCGGGCCCTCCCCCTCGTGACAGCACCTCCTTCTGGGAAAGGAAGCCTTTTTTTTTTTTTCAGGGAGTGACAAATGCAACGCCGTGGGGACTATTGGATGGAGGCGCGCTTACACAGAGGCGGTGAAATGCAGAGACAGTGCGTGCATAGTGGCGGCGGCGTGGGACACGGAAGCCCAATATGTGTGCATTTTAGGACTTTTGGGACTCCCTAACCCGTCCATATCAGGTTTCCCCCCCCGCCGCGGGAGAGACGACGGTGTCAGCCTTGGGCGGAATCGATATTGTGACTCTGCGGGTGCTAGATCAGTTGAGTGCCGACGGGGCCGGGAAGATTATATACAAAAACGGCGTTTCCTCGCGAGCCAGCCTTTGGATCTCACTAGACAGATAAACCTGTGGCTTGTCTCAAGTCGGCAGGGCCAAGAGAGCGATAGCGGCGGCCCCGTCTTGTTGGTATCCAGTAAGTGCTTCGCTCGGCTCGCCGAAGGGGGGAGAGCTTGGACGAGAAGAAGCGAGAAGCGTGGCATGGTCTGTCTGTCTGTCCGTAAGCGTGGCACACCCCAGCCTGTCGCTTTTTTTTGCCTGCTGCTTCGATCCTGTCCGCCCCCTCACGGGCCCCGATAGGCCAAAGGGGGGGGGGGGGGGGGGCTTTAGCCTTATTCGGGGTTCATGCTTGTGCATATGTCTCTCTCTGTGCGTGTGGGATGGAGTTCTTCCCTTAGCTTTCTTTTTGGTTGAGTGGCATGCCGTTCCTTGCACACTTGCAGAGTGGGAATGCGGCCGGGGTCCGGGGAGGAAGCCATCGTGGTGGCTGTTCACGAACGAGGTGGGGGTGGGAGATTGTCGGAGGCGTTTCTCACGCGCCAGCGTCTGTACCATGCGCATGGGACGGAATCCCCAATGTTTTTTTTGTCTCGTCCGAAATGCCACGTCCTGTCTACATGTGCTTACACAGGACTCCCCTGGCCTCGGGCAACGGTGCCGTCCACGAAGGAGGTATATGCCCCCCCCTCCCCTCCTACCCGGGTCGAGGTAGAGCTCCGAGCCACCGGGGTATGTGTCTCGCCGACTTGCAGCTTAGTTTTGCTCAGCTCGACAGCTCCAGGGAATGAATTTGTTCCAAAACAAAAAAAAGTTTTGGCTGGCTGGCCTGCGTCCGTCAAGGCCGCATGGATCGTCGACGCAAAGGCAACTAGCCTGCCCTCTAGAGACGTAGTGCTTCCCCAGATTCGGCTCACACCCGCAGGCCGTGCTTGCAGAGAAAGGATAACGCCCTCGCCTTTCTCTCCGTTCGAGTCCAGGTCCGTTCCCGAGGGGGGCGGAGAGATAGATGCCTCGCCGTCTAGAGATGCAGGGAAAAAAACATACATCTTGGGCCGCCCTCCCTGCGTCTCGGAGCTGTCTGATCCGATCGCAGCCGTGACCGGCGGCGGCGGCCTGCTGTCGGCGGTGACGCCTCTCGCCCTACCCCCCTTTCGGTGCTGTCTGTGAGACCTCATCTGCTGTGCTACGACGCCATAACCTGTTTCCCCCCCCCCCCCCCCCCCCTTCCTCGGCCGTCGCGCACTGGCGGAAGAGGTCACAGGTGCACGGAGGCGTGTTTGCTTCAGCTCGCCTTGTCTGACGGTCTGATCTGCCACGGATGAACCGTTGCGGGGGGTTGGGATGGGCGTCTGTGGACGTTCCCGTTCCTCGACCTCTTGAGGGGAAAGGGGGGTTTGGTGGTATGCGAGTATCAGTCAGGCGTAACGTGATGCAAAAAAAAAAAAGGATGTGGAAGCACCAGGTCCCGCCGCATATCACGGGTCCAGAGTTTGGTACGATGGCGGTTCAGTCCCGGGTCTGAGCTGGCAGCGTCATGCAATACTGGAGATCTTGGAGTTTCGTCTTTGTACGTGACCTCAGTGCTCGGAGGGTTGGACGTGGGGAGGATCAATATCGGGGGACGCATTATCACTCGGTTGCTGTCCTTGTCTTGACCTCATCACACTCCATTCCAAGGCTAGAATGCTGGCCGTCACGCGCCGAGAGCAAGAGATATGGCGTTTCGGAACCCCGTCGCTACCGCCAGCGTCAATGCTTCCTCCCCTCCCGCCATACATACCCCTCCATGTGTGTTGGGCGACATGACGGGCCTGGTTGGGATTGCGCAACCAATGGGCCTGCGAGAAAGGCACAGCTGCATCCCTACAGATGGATGGGGCACGCACCCCTGGGAAACGGCGTTGATGTGTTTTCCTTGGATGAACCGTCGCCTCCGCGGTCCTATCCCATTTTTTACCGTCTCCCCCATGTCTGCAATGTCTGGCCGCAACGTTGTCGAACCGACCGAACGCGCCGTTTGGTACGGTCCCGGGGGCCCCGTCATCCATCCATCCATCCATCCATCCTCAGGCGAGCCGCCACGTTGGACTTGTTGGGTGGCAGACCTTGGAACGGGGGCGAATGCAAGCTCTGCAGGAGCGGGATGACGAAAGACGGGCTTAATTAACGTGTGATATTGATCCGGTTACTTGGAAGGAGAAACGGCGGCGAGGCTCTCAAGACGTCAGACCTCCTCCATGCCCCCTTTCGAAGTGTATGTGGCCACCAAATGGAAGCCGCCGAGAAGGCAAATAGGACGGAAGATGGGGTGGAAGGATTCCTTTTGCGGAAACGGATTGCCGTCGGCCCTGATAGATGGACATTTGCTCTCGGAGGACGGCCGGGGTGGTGGCTGCTTGGTGGGCTTGGGATGGACGGACGGAAGCCAAATCAACATCCATCTCTTCCAAGCCAGACACAACGGCTCGCAAAGCCTACCATATCGCCTTCGTCTCCATACCTAGTAGGCTATCATGTAGCCCCATGCGGACTCGGCACCGAACGCTCACCGGAATCTGCAAGGCATAACTCCACACACACACACACACACACACACACACATATGCACGTTTCCCACTCATCGGAGTGCTTGCTTATGGTATGGGCATGGAGAAGGAAGGTAGTTGGAGATATCCATAGGAGGCGGCGGGTTCTCAGTCCAACATCGTTCCACCCTCTTGCCCGTGACTGTGGAGTGCATGCACGTAATGCGAGGCGCGTTACCGGTCGAGATGGGCTGAGCAGGCTTGTGGCGTGGTATTCGCCATCTCTATCTGTGCCGACTACTCCGTACCTCCAGACTATTGAGCTTGACATGGGAGGAGATCGCTTGATGTGTCCGTAGATACGCCAGCTTTCTCTCGTGGGGGGCGGCTGCTTTACAGCCGCGTAGGAAGCCCATGTTTCATTGCTACCCTTGTACGGGAACTAGCGATAGAGCAGGCGTGCCGTTGCAGGGACGACTAGACGGCATTCGGGAGCTGGGGGGATGAAAGCCGTGACTGCGATTGCGATGCTGAGTCTTGACTTGCACTGACCGGCTCTCTGCATTACGCATTACGGCCACATGTTGGGTCTCTTTTTGGCTGCAGGCAAGGGTTTTGTGGCTTTCTCTCTCTTTCTCTCTCTCTCTCTCTCCGCATTGTCATGCAAAACACAGGCCCCCGGGGGGGCGGCATGAAGGACTGTCGTCTGGCATTACCCCCCGTGTCATTCGATGCTTGGTTAAACCCAAACACAGGCCTGACGTATGGCATCAGATCATTTGCTCGTCAACACGTCCCCCAATGATGAACCCTAGGGGGGGGGGAGAGAAGTATCAGGATGAGGACATGTCGGCGGTTTATCGTTTGTCACATTACTGTCATGGACGCCGCGGGCACGCATGTCTGGCCTTCCTCCACCACCCGGATCCCCAGGCGGGCGATTGCCGCATCTTACATCACCGTCGCCGACGAACGCGCACCCGGGCAGCTCGCTGCTCTACACACCCTGCGAGGTGAGCTGGCGGGCTCCGAGTTGGTTACACTCGGTGTACACTCGGCCCGCCGGTCGCCCCTCCGATCGTCCTCGTCGGGCAGTCGATAGAGCTTTCCCGGCCCGCGAAATGGAGCTTCGGCGAGACAAGGGGGAGGCCAAAGGGGAGCGAGAAGTGGTTACCTGTGCGTTGGTGTGTGTGTGTGTGTGTGTGTCATTGAAGGATTATCATGGGGGCAAAAAAAGAAAAAGAAAAAAAAGATCAAGCATAAAAAAACCCCCCCAAATCAAGGTGTCAGGGGCTTGAAGCGTAAGAGGCAAATGTAAAGAACAGGTACCGAATATAATAAGCACACCGATCCGATCTCACGGAACACCCCCCTCTTCACCCCCCCCCCCCCCCCCCCCCCCCCCTAAAGAAAACAGGGAAACGCAGAGGAGGGTATGAGCAAAGACCATCGAGCAGTTAGTTACCACGGGGTTGGACGTAAACTACACTACATTACACTACACTACACTACACTACACTACACTACACTACTGGGTAGTTTACACCACAAGGCAAGGGAAAAGCAGGCAGCGGCGGTCCATTAGCACAAGGGACGAGCGGACGGCAGCGGAAGCGAAGGGGGGGAGAAGGGAGCGAGTGGGAGAGCAAGGACGAGCAAGAAGGGGGCCCTGGAGATCATCACATATTCCGGTATTTGTGCATGCATTTTCAAGGCGATGGCCCGTACGTGCGTCGGAGATCGATCGAGGCCGTCATCGTTCTTCCCCAAGCCGCTTGGAAACCTGGAAAAAACGGAAAGGAAAAAGAAAGAAAATGAAGACAAGAAACCTGCAAAGCTGGTGACACAGCAGCGGACCATTTTGGGCCCGCTGGGGCTCTCTCTCTCTCTCTCTCTCTCTCGCTCTCTCTCTCATGCCAGTGGCAGGCATACATACTTTACTTACTACATGCTGATTAGCTCTGAGAGGCCGTTTGATCGTCTGCTCCGGATTCCTGGTAACGACGTCTGTGGGCCGGCCGCCGCTTGTGGACTGCTTGACGGGTTTGTGCACCGTCGGTGCCTCTTCGAACTGGAGACCGAGGAGGGGGTTACATAGGAGAGAGAGAGAGAGAGAGAGAGAGAGAGAGAGAGAGAGAGAGAGAGAGAGAGTTACATCAATAGCCGCCGGTGGTGATTGGGCGACGATTATCCCGCGCGTGCTGGAGAGAGAGCCCACGCCAATACTACCGTACCCGAGCCTGTTCCGGGGACGGAGGCTGCATATGCTATGGGGATAGTACACCGCGAGAGGTAGCACGTCGGTGGGATTTCCTCGGTGAAATACATGGTGGGAGGGATCGATCGAGATTTGGGGGTGAACATACAGAGCGTCTCTCTCCCTCTCCCTCTCTCTCTCTCTCTCTCTCTCTCTCGCTACCGACACCGATATGGTACACTAACCTAGTAACGGCAGCATTAACGGCGTTGTTAATGGCGTCGAGACGGCGGCGCTTGGGACGGGAACGGTCTCCACGTAAGAAAACAGACTTGCAACCTGCATGGAAGCCTGGGGAGACGGCGCCTGCAGGGTGTTTTGTTCATGACGGCGACATGTTTCTTCTCCCGGCGCACACGCAGCTCGGAAGCTCGGGCCAGGACAGGGGGGGAGGAGGAACGCATCTTTTTTGCGTGCAGCATTGTGTCAAGTCCGTCCGTCCGCGGGTTCAGAGAGCAGCAATCGGGGTGGGGGAGGGAGAGGTGAGGAAGGTTTCTTAGTAGTATGGTTGTGAGAAAGTGAGGATGCCTTCCTCCACCCCCCGATGGCAAGGCTGGCTGGCGGTGAGAGTACGGGTCAAGTAAGCGTGGTGTTAATCGTGCGATACTCTGTCCAGGGCACGACGCTCCAAGACGAGAGAGAGTGAGGAAGAGAGGGAAGAGGCGAGCCAATGGAGGAGCAGAGGGCGAGCACACACACACAGACACATACACGCCCATGTGTCTGTCTGTCTGTCCATGTGTGCGCCCATGTGGAGTGAGTGAGAGGAGCTGGGAGTGAGTGGATGAGAGAGGCGCCGAAGGAGGACGGAGACAGGAAGAGTAGCCACTCAGAGAGCATTCAGCATGAGCCAGGGCAGAGGCGGAAGAGAGCTGAGGTGCACCTGGGGCGCATGCAACGTTGGACCGGGTCCCTTGTTACCTACAGTACGCTTGTCACCCCGGCCCTGTCTGCCCAAGTGCGTAATGTAGGACGATGGCAACATGAATGGGATAGCAAGTATGGCCCTGGTACCGGTGCTCTTCCTATTGTTTCTGTCTCTCTCCCTCTCTCACTCTTTCACTCTCTCACTCTCTCACTCTATCTCTTCCATCTGCGTCTGTCTCTCATACAGAAACGGAAACAGAAACAGAAACAGAACAGACACACAGTTGCAGCGGTTCGGTGGGGGGAGAGGGAGGGACTTTTGGAGGTAGCGTAGCGTCAGAGATGGGTTCGGTGACGAAAGTATACTGGCGCCGTGATATACTATGCCTACCTCCGCCCTCCGCCCTCCTCCCCTCTCCCCTCTCCCCTGCTGCTTGGCGAGCGTGCCGTCGTCACAATTCGGTCTTGTTCTCTGCGCGTTATCCATGAACCTGTTGATGCCATTTTAAATCTGGACCGGGGAGGGGCTCGTTCGGTCTGTCGTCTTGTTATCTGGCCGTGCCCCCCGGGCAGGTTGATGATGCTCTCTGCGTCTGCTGGCATGCCATCTCTCGCCCAACACCTTTCCTGGACTCAGTTATCGTCGTCGTGCTCGTTGCTTGTTTGCTTCCAGCTTGGCTTGCATGCCCTCCTTGCTTCCCCCACCTCTTGTTCCTCTCCACCCCAATTCCACCACCTTGGCGACCGTCGGCCCCTCACTGAGGGCCGGAACAAGTGAGGCTAGGTACCGGTAGTCACCTCAATCAGTCTACTTTGTTGCACGCTATCTCAGTCTCTCTTATCTCAGACCCGCAGCACTAGCAGCAGCAGCAGCAGCAGCAGCAGACACAACAACAATATTCAAGACGCCCAGGCAGGTAAAGGAAGGTGTCATGTTGTTTTGTTTCTTCCCCTCTGGCGCGCGCGTCTCTCTGCGTCTCTAGCTCCCTTTCCCTCGGCGGAGACTCAAGTAGATAGACTCGGTAGGGATACAGATACGGACTCCCGCCCCCAGGGTCCTCACCGGTCCTTGCACTATCGACGAAACGTGCCTCATCCAGCATCATCCTTCGAGAGGGGGGGATTTACAGGTAGAACTATCACAGTAGCATACCGCACCCAGGGCCAAGGGGGAGACGAAGGATAGATACTACGTAGTGTAAGTATAGTACTCCGTACCTAGTGCAGGTAATGAACAAGAGGCGCACAGATTATGGACCGTGTCCCTGGCCCGAGAGTTGGAGAGACTCATCAAGGTATATCTATCTATCTACACGCCAGGTTGCCGGCTCTTCCATCATCTGAGCTCCACAGGCGAGGGAGGAGGGGAGTCTGTCTGGTCAGTGATGGGCCTGCTCGTTCATCGTCCTCTCAGCCCTGGCTCATAGCCCCGTCATTTGCCGACCTTTGGTTTTGCTTTACTTTAGAGTGCTCATCGACCGGTCAATTGAACAATGATTGCGTGTCTGGTGAGGGCCTGGAAGAGTGAGAGTGAGAGTAAGATGGATGTCTGAATCAGGAGTAACCCGGTCTGAGAAAGAAAATGAAGAGGGGACAAAACAAAAGTTGAGGGAGATCAGAAACAGAAACAAAACGAGCGACAGGACCATGACTATCGTCGGGCGCTGTCGCTTAAACGTTTTAGCTTCGCTCTCACCTGTTGTTGCTGTCATTCTTACCATCATACTCACCTTCACTTTCATTTTCACTTTCACTCTCACTCTCACTCTCACCCTTACTCCGCTCTCACACTCTGGACTGGATCCTCAAGGTTCCGCCAGCTGTGTACGTATCTTATGTACGTACCCCTGCCCTGCACTGTCGTATCCTCGCACCCCTGTGTACCCCTGTACCTTTTGGTACCATTGTATCCTTGCGCTCTTGTACCCTCGTACCTCTGCGTGGGAAACTTTGGCCCCTCTCTCTCGGCCTTCCCGACCCTGCCTTTTCTCTCTCTCTCATACTCTCTCTCATTCTCTCTCACTCTCTCTCACTCTCTCACTCTCTCTCTTCGCTCACCCCTTCTTACCGTCATACACCCCCCTCTCCGCTGCTCAGCACTCCCTTCAGCATCACTGCAGCACACAGAGCGCTAAAAAGGTCCCCGGGAGCTCTCAACAATTCGCCTACCGGAAACTTACTCGCCCGCCCGGGGACCCGATTTGACTTGACAGACACCCCAGCCTTGTCTGGCATGGCCTGACCAGATAATATCCTCTCTGTGCCCAACTTCCAATCTCCTACTTTCCGTCTTCCTCTCTCTCCCCCATATAATATACATCAACCTCGGACCTCACGACAACTTCTTCCTCCTCCCCTCCTCTCCCCTTCCCTCCTCCCTCCGTCATATTCTCTATCCTTTCTCTTCCTTCTCATGCACCGCGGGCGACATTGAACCCCCCCTCCCATCATCTCTGCATTGGCTCGCCCAGGAAGGAAAGCAGAGCACAATCCAAGGCTACCGCCATCCACGACGAATTACGCCAGACGAAGTTATACCCGACGGTCACGACCACAACCACCGCCACCACGGCGACGACTACGGTTCTATCGACGTCGACGTCGACGTCGACATCGCCAGTAGCAGCAGCACCGCCACCATATCGCTTGTCTGCCTGGTCGAAGCGTTCCTCACCCCTCGTCACAGACGATAAACGCCTACGGCAACAACCACCTCTACACCCACCGCCCACACGTCGTACGCCCACACATACGCCCGTACATTATAATACCCCCGCCATGCTGGACCCGTCGGCAAGCCGGCGGCAGCAGCCCATGGACTCGTCCGCCGTCTACTCCCACTCCCGCACACGCACGACATCCTCCAGCGTCTTCCCCACCGCCATCCAGAGCCCGATGCCGACCCACCTCTCCCATTTCAGCGCCAGCTCCCAGCAGCACAGCCGCCGTTCCCCCTCGGTCAACACCTTCAGCACCACCTCGAGCGTGCCACCTCCCGCCGCCTACCGCACATCCCCCACTAACGACCTGCGCCGCTCCTCCTCGTCCCGCTCCGGCGGCAGCCCCCAGCCCACAGGCTACGTCGCCCTCCTCCGCAAGCAAAAGGCCACCGTATGGTGCGACCGCGCCCAGTACGAGGACCCCCGTCTTGTCGCCCAGCAGCGCGCCGCCAAGATGCGCGCCACCCTCGAGGTCATCGGCGGCCAGCAGCGCACCTCTTCCGGCCTCTCCGCCTCCGCCGCCCGCACGAGCACCGGCATCAGCGCCACCGGAAAGGTCGCCGCCAAGATCCGCCACCACGGCAAGCCCGCCGTCGTCGGCTACGCCCCCGGCGACCACCACGTCGGCGTCGGCGGCGTCCCCATGCGCCTGAGCGCCACCGAGGTCGAGGCCGAGAGCAGCGAAGACGACGACCCCCGCCTGCACCACCGCCGCACAGGCAGCAGTGGCCGCAGCAGCACCGCCAGCCGCCGCGGCCCGGGCTACCGCTCCTCGGGCGGCGGCCCCGGCCGCCGCTGGAGCCCCAGCGACACCCCCGAGAGGAGCGGCAGCCTCGTCGAGGAGACGGCCGGCGACGCAACCCTCGGCGACGCCGCCAGTGGCAGGGCCATGACGGCCGGCTCCGGCAGCAGCGGCGAGCGTGCCGATAACCTGGGCGAGCTGGGCAACAGCGCCGCCTCGAGACTGGCGAGCAACTCGCTCATGCACTCCACCGTCACCCGCGAGAAGAGCGTCAAGGGCGCCGACGACCTCCGTAGGAGGGGCAGCGTCGACGAGCGCACCACGACCCTCACCGGTGGCCGTCTCTACATTGCCAACCCCGACTAATGCGGCGTGGGAAACCTGCACGGAGAGAACGAGAAAGAAAGACAACGACAGAGTGAGAGAGAGAGAGGCCCCGGCCGGTCTCAACAATCGCATTGGCTCAGCTCGAACTTGATATCCCTTTTTCCTTATCGCGTTTCATTGTTGTCGTCATTATCTGTACGACACGCCTTTCTTTTCGAGGCATACACGGTCGTTAGGGGAAGGCGTTTGGGTTTTACTCCATTGTTTTCCCACAAACTTGCATCATTATGGCGTTTTATTTTTCTTCATCTTACTGGGCGGCGGGATGATACCACAACAGAAGGCTAGCCCGACGATCACATCACACATACACACATGAAGGGTGTGTTCTTCTCCGGAAGTTGCCAAGGGGGGAAAGGTGTTTCGGGTGTTTCTTTCTTTCCTTGATTTATGCCTGGCACAAAGATTTCCACTCTACCTATTCGCTCTACGATCGCTACCTTTGGGGGTTCTCTTCCCCCCCTTCCCCTGTCTCTTCTTTCTGTTCCGTTTTCCCCTATAGTGTTCTTTTTCCTCTCCGCGTCGTATGCGGGTTTGTGATACTCCACACACCACCGGGACCGTTTTCTCAGGCCCGTGTTTTTTTAATTTGCGGGCAAGACAAAAATACTTGAAAAGGGGATGGACGAGAGAGTGTGTGGCATGGCTGAAGACGGCATTCCGCTGGTTGGTGGGAAGACCGGAAAAAGAGAACCGACTAGGGAAAGGGGAGGATGATACCACGGTTGAGCGAGGCCCCTTGAAGGCCTGTGAAGAGCGAGAGAGAGAGAGAGAGAGAGACAGTGCTAGGAATTGAGACAGGAAGAGCTCGAAATGCTCGAATGTGAAAAGCCCATTCCTAGGCATCGTGCGGTTCCAAAAGTGTCTGATCCTCTGATCCCCAACATTGACTCTCGCCGAGAACGTCATCGTTGGAGCATATTTTGCGTGGTTGTAATATCCCTCGAGGCCTTTCGGCCATGCTTACTTTGGCCAGAGGCATGCTGCCCTGTCTTACACGGGGCGAGAGGTGAGATTACCTTGTTGCTTCACCCCCCCTTTCAGCCGCACGCTGTTCCCGATGGCCGCGGGGTTGGAATTTGGAGCAAGATTTGGAGGATTGGGGTGGGGGTTCTCCCATTCCCGCGAATGTCTCACATGCTTTCCGTCATGGGAAACTTGTCAGATGGGCAAAACGAGAAGGAAAAAAATGGGAGTGAGAGAGAGACAGAAGCTCGATTCCCGCCGGACTTGGTGGGATTGCGGGGAGGCATGTGCTGAGGACCGCTTGCGGCGCCTACTTTGGCGCGCGAACTCACACGAGCGTTTTTGTGTAGCAAAACTAAACCAGTAACAGGGTAGCGGATTGGAAATTCGCTTGGCTGGTATCCGTACGTACTGCTGCTATCTTTGGAAACACGAGATTTCATCGTTCCAAGAGGGTTTAATCTCGCTCCCCTCCTCCATCTCCGGGTCAGGGACTTTTCAAGGTGTCAGTCAGTCAGTCAGACAGTCAGTCATCAGTCATGATTCGGCAGGTATCGAATTGTTCCAAACGCTCGCCGTGTGGGGGGGCTGTGTTTGTGTTTGTCGTTGACACATGCCACGACGACCATGTGTCTGGCCTTCCCGGGATAGACTCGACCCCTAGAAAGAGAGAGAGAGCCCTTGCTCATATTTCTCGTAAGGGTAGTGAGTGTACAGGTATATTTGATTTCGGGTTGGCCCCGTTCCGTAAAACTCTCTTTCGCTAAAGACATGATCTTGGTCCGTCTTCGGCACCGACGCCCCAGGGGGGGTGTCTCCGTCATCAAGCATCATCCAGACTCGAATTGACTTTTGTCTCCGAGGTCTGACACGGAAAAGACGCACGAGCTGAGACGGAAGCGCGGGTTGGGACCGGAGATTGGCGCGATTCCGCTTTCTCTCTCTCTCTCTCTCTCTCTCTCTCTCTCTCTCTGAACGGGGTCCATGTGTCATGTCTGCTATTCAGAGAGGACAAGGCGATGCGAGATGAACAACCGGTTCGGGAAAGTGAGCGACTCTGCGAGCCCCCCCGGGGGTGGATTGTCCCTGGCATTAAATTCCGTTGCTTCCGCATCTCTTGCTTGCCTCTCGCCTGTCTTCTTTGCCGTGCCAACTGCTGCACGTCGTTGGGTGGGAACGGGGGTGAGACGAACATCACTGCCCCAAGGAGACAGACAGCCAGGGTGGCTTGTCATGTCTGCAAGGATTCTCGTCGTCCCCTCTTTTAACTCTTCTCTCTCTCTGTCTTGGCCGATAACGCCATTGAAAAGGCAGGCCGGAAAATGGGCGATTGGACGGATAGGGTCTTTTCCTAGCCTGGTGTCGTCGATCACTTCGTGTTCAGGCAAAAAGAAAAAGGGACCCCTTCCAAGACCCCTAGATTTTTCAACCTTGGTACACTAGTAGTGTTGATGATGATCTTTCTATCTGTCGCCCGCCCCGAGAGCGAGAGAAGGAGTGGTAGGCGGGGACCGCTAACCTTGATGGCATCATGACGCAAAGTTGGGCCAAAGACCCGGTTGAACCCCCGACCCAGCGGAGGGTGCACGCCTCACTACCACATTGTTTGTCAAGGAAATGGCGAGATGAGCCAGGTGAGGCTGGTGAGGCGTATGATGTCACGTGGGAGCGTGTCTCTAGAGACAGTCGATGAACCCCACATTCATTCCTCAGCCACGAAAACACTAGCCACTCTTAGATCCCCGCACGCTTCAGCCACGGCAGGAGACACAGGTACTACCTTATCCAACCAGCTTAGCTAATATTCAATCTAGATAGTCAGCTTAGCTAATTCACGCCACGCCATGCCACTTAATCTTATCGGCGACGCTCAACGCGTCCCTCCTGGTGGAGGTCGCGTCGTTCCGGCCATATAGGCTTTGTTAGACATGGGCATGTCGACTTTGAACAGCACGCTTAGTGTGCCCGATAGTAGATGGACTGAAGGCGCAGACTCTTTCTTCTCTCTTAATTTTCTTGATAGATCAAATGTGTTGTTTTATATCTCGACGGGAAACCAACTATTGGTACGGCTGTGTTATAAAAGCCTGCGGATGTCGAAGAGGAAGCCCAAGCAAAGTATCTAGGGACCCACGCAGTTGACCAATTTAGCGAGTCTACCCCCTAATCTCCTTCCGCACCTCCCCCCGGAGGCCCCGGCCCACACGACCCCGACGCCAAATTTACGCGTGCCGTCGCGTCTTGCTCCAACCTTTCAACCTCGACTTTCCACTTTACCCATCCACACCACACACCACATCCGGCCAATTCACCTCCGAGAGCCCTAACGGCTTGCTGAATTCATCTCGCGACCAGAGGAGCCCCTTGTCCCGAAGCCGACGGGCCGTTACTCTCTTTGTTTTGTCCCGTGCCTTCCTTTGAGACTGCCTGATCCAGGTTCAACGTCTCTTCACTCAATACCCGACGTCCACCTCGATTGCAACCAGACCCCAAATCACACCGGGGCCACCTTCGTACACGGTCGCGAGGAGGGCGACAATTTGGCATCCGATGCCTCTATTCGAGATGTCCACCAACGTACAGCGAGAGTCCGACATGGAGCCCAACGGTCTGAAGAGAAGCCACGACGACTTCTCGACCGATCAAGTCACGATGGACCACCGCGGCCTTGCCGCCGGCGTCAAGCAGCAGGCCATAGAAGCTGTCGTCCAGCCCGCCAGAGGTACAGCCTGTCTATTCTGCCCATCGTGTGGCTACCCATTCCTGAACACACCGTCACTGACACTCTCCTCAGCTGTCTCCCCCGCCCCTCAGATGCGCGACCGCGACTCCATGTCACCGCTCAGTAGTCCAGGCTCCCTGTCCGACCTGAGCACCATCACGCCACCTCGCAACTCGCCATCCCCCAATCCCACACCCACCAAAATCCCATTCTCCCTGAAGCCGACACCCGACGCCAACATCTCCTCATCAAATCCTTCCGCCTCTAATCCCACGCCTTCCGCTAATCAATCCGCCAAACGGAAGCGCCGCACCGCTGCCGAGAAGGAGGCCGAAGAAAAGGAAAAGGCCCAGAAGAAGAAGGAGCGTGAGGAGAAGAAGGAGGCCAAGCAAGCCGAAAAGGCCAAGGCGGACGCCGAGAAGCAGGCCAAGCTGAATGAAAAGCGCCGCAAGAAGGAGGAGGAGGAACGCAAGATCCAGGAAGACAAGGAGAAGAAGGAGCGTGCTCAGCCGAAGCTCCTGTCCTTTTTCAAGCCACCTGCCACGCCCAAGAAGGAAACGGCAGCAGCCAACGTCAAACCAAAGAGCCCTGGCAGAGCCGCTGCCACGTCAGACTCAGCAGCACCGGTGGTCAAGAAAGAGGAAAAGTCCCAGTACGAGAAGTTGTTCAAGCCATTCTACGTCCACAGCACCGTCCGTCTGGCCAAAAACCCCTTCGAGATGGACCAGGAGACGCACGAGGCCAAGACCAAAATCTTGGAAGAGTACTTCAACGGCAAGCGGGAGCCGCCGGCCCAAGTGGGCAAGTTCGACCCCGTCGGCATTTTCCAGCTTCCCTGCCGCCCCGCAGCGCGTGGCAGGATTTACCCACCCGTTCGTTATACCATGGAGAAGATGATGAAGCTCACACAGCATGCCCAGGGCGTCAGCGAGGAGGACAAGAAGGCGGCCATGAAGGAGGCCACGGATGCGCTGAGACACATTCCCATCAAGCACCTCAAATTCTACCAGGACGTGCGTCCTGCCTACAGGGGCACCGTCACTTTAAAACCTTACCAAGCAGGCAAATCCGGCATGCGACGGCTCGCCCGGAAGCCGACACTCCGCGACCAGCTGCCCCTCAACTACGAACACGACTCGGAAGCCGAATGGGAGAGCGAAGGCGAAGACGTCGACATGGACGACGAAGACGACGAGGACCTCGACGATGGCGATGGTGACATGGACGGATTCCTCGACGACTCGGACGACAACGGCCCCGCCCGGTTCGTGAGCGCCAACGGCCTCGAACCCGAAAGTACAGGACTCTGCTGGGAGGACCGGAAACGCATAGGCCCCAATCGCACCGTGTACGAACACAGGATGGAGTTCATTCTGGGTAAGCCCAATCCCATTTCCCGCTCTTACAGCCGCGTTAACTCATGCTTGAAAGAAACCCTCGACCACCATTCCGGAATCGACCCCTTCTCCACCAAGTACTGGGAGCCCGAACCCAAGCCCAAGCCCAAGCCCAAGCCTGCCGGCCAGCCGCCCAAGGACAAAGCTGCAACAGAGTCGCTGAAGCCGTCTGACGCTTTCAAAGCCATTAGCAGCGCCAAGGTCGGCGGCGGCGGTGTGCAGTCACTGCCGAAGAAGATGCTGGAGAACAACAACCTCGAGGAGCTCAAGAAGGTCATTGAGGCGAATCCAAAGATCGCCAAGGGCGGCCTGATTGATCTCTCGTACGTCGCGCTCGCCCACGCCAAGATCTCGCGCAACGAAATCAAGGAGGCCATCGCAGCGGTCGCGGAGAAGGTCGGCGGTAAAGGGCATGCCGGCTCCTGGACGATCAAGCCCGGCTTCGATACCTGAGAGGGTGGTTGTACACACCGCGCGGACGGTCTGGCGTATAAACGGCGTACTGTTTTGACTTTGATGAAAGATACCTCGGCGGATGTGCCTCCACCCGCCGGCTCATTGTTGTTCGCCTTTGTTGCAGTTCTTTGGAAGTGCATGGAGTATATTTCGAAACCTTATTATTACAACGGGCCGGGGAGGGATGACCCAGATAAATGGATGGAGGGGAACACAGGGAGTGAGTCTGAGGAAAGGGCTCGACTTGTTGGCATTATTTCTTTACAAGCTGGCCAGTGAGGATGGTTCTTGAGGACTTGTTGCGTCGCAAGTCTCTCCCTCCCCTGCAACTACCGGTTACGATATGACGGCATGAGGGCGGCGTATGATGGATTTTACTTTTATTTCTCGGTCGACATATTTGCACGAGTGCGTACTCACTTTCTGGCCCGGGATGGTAGCGGCGTTTGACGGGCACTGTAGATGAGCAGCGGGACAAAGAGATTATTGAAGTTATTTGCTCCGTGTCCACCCACGGTGATTGATGTGACTTTGCTTGTATGACGGGCCGGCCTGATGGCGTCTGACAAGAACTTACGCCCATCACGACGTGAATGTACGACGGGCTTTAGGGGTTGGGACAGGTGCACCGCTCGCCCCGGGTTCCGAATCCGTCACACTGCATCTCGACCTCCTTAGCCGCAGTTTTTGCGCAAAGGATGGAGTGGAGAGTGATCTAGGTAAAGGGGGGGAAGCGATTCAGACGCCGGTCCGGAAACCCCGTGGGTGCCGGCGGTAGCGGTGGTATCTCCGGACTCCGGAGAAAGGGCAAGGCAAGGGATCCACGTGGGGCGGAGGATTCGGGCAGGCTGAGGGGGTGAGGGAGGTTTCCGAATCCCGGTACAACAAACGCGCGAGACGCACTCGGAGTTTGGGGATATAACCACTAGGTGGAAGGTTGTGTAGGACGACATTCTTCGGAGTTTACGGAGGAACGACGACGATGACGGCAACGATAGCGACGATAGAGACTAGCTAGACTATGCCGGATGTAGGCAACATGCGGCAGGCAACTGATGGCTGCTGCATCCGCCCCCTTTTTTTGGTAAGTCAGACGAGCATCCAATGATGGATCGAATCCCTGGGCTTATGACCGCGATAGCACTTACATTAGACGCGGGCGGCATTGGATTTGTCGCGTCCGATCATCCCGAGGCGAGTGGTGCGCCGGACGAAGGAAGCGCCAGCTACACACCCCCAAGGGAAGTTGGGTTTCCTATTCTGGTAGACGCCGGTCTCTTTCCATAGCTGTAATGGTGTATGGTGTCTGTGTGTGTATGAGGACGGAATAAAACGAACGAGTCTGGCGTCGACGAACGTGGCAGAGGAGGGGGCATAGAATGGCGCAAAGCTATGATGGACATTTAAAAGGGGTTTGGCGGCCGCCCTCCGACTATCAAGTCCGGGAACAAGCCAGCAACTCTCTTCTCTATCGTAGTTCCAAGATACACATTCCCTAACACACTCACACACACACACTCTCTCTCTCTCTCATACACCCATCTCCCAGCCATCATGACGGTGAAACCAGCGCGCGGCGACCGCGTCCGCGTCCCGGTCCGCGACCTGCCCTCCTGGATCCCCTCGGTCCCGCCCTTCGATAGCGAGGAAACGCTCGACGCCGCGGCCGTCGCCGCCGACTTCCTCGCGCGCCTCGCCGCGGCCGTCCGCGACGGCGACTGGGACGCCTTCGGGGCGCTCTTCGCCGACCGGTGCTTCTGGCGCGACAACCTCACGCTCACCTTTGACAAGCGCACGCTGCACACGCGCGCGGCCGTCGTCGACGCCTGGCGCGCGCTGGCCCCCCGCCGCCGGCCGTCCGGGCTCTCGGCGGACAAGGACGGGCGCCGCATGACCATGGACGCGGCGTGGGTGCGCGCGAGCCCCGCGCTGGGCACCCTCGACGTGCCGTTCTCGTTCCGCACCGAGGCGCCGGCGTGCCGGTGCATCGGGCAGGCGAAGCTCGTGCCGGACCCCGAGGGGCCGGGCGGGTGGCGCGTGTACGTGCTCGCGACGGCGGCGGTGGAGCTCGAGGCGAGGCCGTTCGGCCCGCTGCCGCGCACCTCGCCGTCCATCATCGGCGCGGACCAGCGCGGGCGGCCCGAGGCGCAGGGCCTGCCGCGGGTCGAGGACGGCAAGGTGCTGGACGCGGTGGTCGTGGGCGGCAGCTGCAACGGCATCGCCAACGCGATCCGGCTCGACGCGGCGGGGGTCGAGGTCGCCGTGTTCGACACGGAGGCGCGCGCGGGCGGGAACTGGTCGACAAAGAGGTACGAGGGCGTCGTGCTGCACCACCCGGCCTTCATGATCCAGCTGCCGCTGTTCCCCGTGCCCGAGGGCGAGGGGTACCCGAACTACCTGACGGGGCAGGACCTGACGCGGTACTACTCCTCGGCGGTGGAGCGGCTGCGGCTGCCGTTCTTCGGCGGGGTCGAGGTCGTCGGCAACGCGTGGGACGAAGGGGCGGGGCTGTGGACGGTGACGGTGAAGGACGTCGCGACGGGGGCGGTGGCGCGGCTGCGGGCGAGGAACGTGGTGGTCTCGACGGGGCTCGTGGTGTCGGACCAGAACTCCCGGATGCCGGCGCTTGCGGGGCGGGAGGCGTTCGCGGGGCCGGTGCAGCACACGGCGGCGTACCGCAACCCGGAGGCGTACCGGGGCCGGCGGGTGGTGGTGGTGGGGTCGGGGAACTCGGCGCACGACGTGGCGGCGACGCTGGCGCGGGACGGCGGGGTGGCGAGCGTGACGCTGCTGCAGCGCAGCCCGACGGTGCTGCTCGACTTCGACGGCGTGGCGCCGCTCCTCGCGCGGCGGTACGGTGGGCAGACGCCGATCGACACGGCGGACTTTTTGGAGGGAGCCCTGCCGCTCGGGGTGCTGCGGGACGTGTCGCGGGCGGGGTTCCGGGCGCTCATCGCGGCGGCGGAGGAGCGGAACCGCGCGCTCGAGGGGGTCGGGTACATGCTCGACCGGGAGCCGTGCCTGATGACGCGGCTGTTCGAGGAGAAGGGGCGGGCGTTCTACGCCGACCACCCCGGGACGTTCAAGCTGGTGCTCGACGGCCGGATCAAGGTGGCGCGCGGGGAGGCGAGGGGGTTCGTGGAGCGGGGGCTCGTCGTCGTCGACCGGCAGACGGGGCAGGAGAGGGTCGTGGAGGCGGACGGGGTGGTGCTGGCGACGGGGTACGAGGTCATGGACCTGCCGCGGCGGTACAAGGAGAAGGGCTTCGTGGACGCGGACACGGCCGACAGGCTGGTCAACGTCAACCAGAACGGGGTGGACGCCGAGGGCGAGCAGCCCGGGCTGACGACGTTTTCTGGACGTGGGTCTTCTTCCCCCTTTGTCTATCGTGCAACGGATGACATTTTGACTGACGGCCGTGGCAGATCCGAACTTCTACTTCTCTGGCTCGGGACTCATAAATTGCCGCGCGAGCGTGAGTTGTCACCCCCCCCCCCTTACCCCATTCTTCGCTGGAGGAGACTTTGTTTCTCGTCTGACTTTCCCTCGCTAACTCGTTATCGATAGGCGAGGCTCACCGCCATTCAGGTGTTGGCTGATATCGAAGGACAATTTCCCGAGAGGTACGCCCGGTCCTGATGAGGTATGAAGGCAACCGGTATGAGCGCTGTCGAGTAGTCGCTTGAATGTCTGATGAAGGATGAGAGGTCAGGTAAATAGTCTCTTTATTTATAGAATATCGTAATTGCATGAAGCTCGTGAGGTGTCCCTGCGATCCCTCGTGGGAGACTGGCTCGTCCATTGCTGCGGGTAAGTAATGCTGTGCGTCGCTTCCAAAACGTGGGACGAAGTATGGCTATTGCCGAGGTCGGGTTAGTAATTGTTAAGCCGACTGAGGTATATAGACTTGCTGTTGCGTCAAGATTCCGGATAGAACCATTTCATCCCTTCACAACACACCATATCTCTGTTCCGGGAGAGAAAAAGTGCGCACACTCGCGTATCGTCATCGGATTTGCCCCCAAAACAGAACCACCATGGCCTCGACACTCCCACCCAAGGTCGAGCGCACGACCATCGCGGGGTCGATCGAGATACCCCGCATGCTCCACGGCCTCTGGCAGCTCGCCGGCGGACACGATCAGGACGTCGACGTCGCAGCCGCCGCGGAGGCGATGGGCCCGCTGTGAGATGTCCCGCCGCGTCCCCCCAGAAAGACATGTAATTTTGTTCTTTCTTTTTTTGCTGACTCGGCCACCCAGAATCGACGTCGGCCTCGACGGCTTCGACATGGCGGACCACTACGGCCCCGCAGAGCTCGTCGTCGGGCGCCACAACCGCACGTGCTCGGGGCGGCCCATCACAGCCTTCACCAAGTGGTGCCCGCCCGAGAGCGGTGACAGGTCCTTCGCGACGGCGGAGGCGGCCGTGGACCTCGCCTTGCGGAGGATGGCACAGGAACGGGTCGCCCTCATGCAGTACCACGTCTGGGACTACAGCGACGACACGTACCTCTGCAACCTCGCGCACCTGGGCGCCCTCCAGCGGCAGGGCAAGATCTCGCACGTGGGCGTGACCAACGTGGACGCGGCGCACCTAGAGCTGCTGCTGGACTCGGGCTACGCCATCGCGACGAACCAGGTGTCCTGCTCCGTGGTTGACCGCCGGCTGGTCAGGGGCCGCATGGCGGGGGTGTGTGCCCGGCGCGGCGTCGGCGTGCTGGCGTACGGGACGCTGCTGGGCGGCTTCCTCAGCGAGAAATGGGTCGGCGCGCCGGAGCCGACGAGCGTCGAGGGGCTGAACTGGAGCCTGAGGAAATACCTGCGCTTCATCCGCGCCGCCGGCGGGTGGGCGGCCTTCCAGGGCGTGCTGAAGGCCGTCGCGGCCGTCGCGCAGAAACACGGGGTGCGGGTCGCGGCGGTGGCGATGAGGTGGGTGCTGGACATCCCCGTGGTGAAGGCCGTCATTGTCGGGGCGAGGCTGTCGGAGGAGAGCGGCAAGCACACGGCCGGCAACCTGGCGGTGTTTGGGCTCTCGCTGGACGACGAGGACAGGACGGCGATCGCCAAGGCGCAGGAGGCGCTGGCGGACATACCGGGGGACTGCGGCGACGAGTACCGGCGGGCGCCTTTCCTGACGGCGGCGGGCGACTTGAGCGACCACGTCAAGGGAGGGGACGGGGGGCGACGACGGCGCGAGGTCGAGGAGGCGGTCGCGGCCGGGGGGAGGGTGGAGTACCGCACAGGCAGCAAGTGGGAGCCGGTGGCCGGATACTCACGCGCGGTGCGGGTGGGCTCCGTCATCCGGGTGTCGGGGACGACGGCGAACCCGCCGGCGGAGCTGATGGAGCAGCTCGCGGCGGTGGGCGGGGCGTCTGCACGGTCGCAGACGGTGGCGGTGCTCGACGTTATCGAGCGGGCGATCAGGCGGCTGGGCGGGAGCATGTCTGACGTGGTCCGGACGAGGGTGATGATCCGGCGGGAGGAGGACGTGGCGGAGGTGTCGGAGGCGCATGGCTGGGTGTTCCAGTGTCACGGGGTGCGACCGGCCAACACGCTGACGACGGCCGGGCTGATTGGGGACGAGATGCTGGTCGAGATCGAGGCAGAGGCGGTGGTCGGGAGCAGCGAGTCGGTGTTAGTGGTTGAGTGAGGTGAAGGATGGGAGGTGTGAGTAGCAAGTCTCGGGGCGACGTCCAGCTCTGTTTCAATATAACAAACAACATTAATGGATGTACTCCGTCATCATGTTTGGAATACTATTCGACTGAAGAATATCCGTGTATACACTATTTTCATCCTAGTAGGCAGTCAGTCCAGAGTAAAGGTGTAAAAAACAAAAACAAAAAAATGAAAGGGACGAGACTCGAACTCGCGCGGGTTGCCCCACCAGGAAACAGATGTTAAGCTGACCTTAACCTGGCGCCATAACCAACTCGGCCACCCTTCCGTAGCATGATCAGGTGATCTTCTGTGCAGTTGCGCTCGGATTTGCAGAATAACAATGGAGCAGAATTTGGCTTGAGCCAACGCACAGGAAATGTGTGCAATTGGCAGTGGGGAGATGGAGGGGCAAGATGCATGAATCCCGAAAAGTCTGCGTGACTAGTCAGTGGGTCCGGCCCGAAGCGAGTGACTAATGATCAAAGCCCTCGCTTAGCTTAGCCCAAGTGGGGCGAAAAGGATGGGGACCGGGGCCCGCATATCCGATGATGACATAAGCGTCCTGCATAAGGTACCTAGGTATCCGTACTCTACAATTAATGGGCGACATGTATCCGTATCCGCAGAGCACTTACACTTACAACGGGGCGACGCGCGACGCATCATAAATCAAAGGCCTTGTTGCGTAAAAGTTATCGCAGGCCTCTAGAGAGGTTCATCACGCGTGAATGGGCCATATCTTGGCTTGAGCGTGCACGGGGGGGAGGGGGGGGTGAGGATGTCCTACGGCCACTGGGACGGAACTGGCTGACGCGGGCGCCAATATGGTTTCTACTACTTGCTGACTATGGGCTCACGATGATTGGCGTCGTTGAATTAATGCCAGCTGCTGATGGTCATGACATCTAACACCTGCACAGAACTAGTGTTAACTAGGCGGTCTAGACGTCTCCGGAGGTTTCGCCCGACATGCGTTTTATTAGACTTCATCCAGCTCGTTTACTTGCATCCTGGATGGTTACATCATAAACCAGAAATAAGAACTATTCTCGGTATTTGCATGCGGATCCCATACGAATAACTGATAGACGTCAACTACATTTTAAAGACAGCCCACAATGATATTCCGGCCATTACTGAACTGCACATGACGCTCAAATGTAAGCAAAGATATGTCGAGAAAAAGTAAGGAGGACATAGTAGTGATTTTTTTTAAAGCCGGGCTTAAGCGCAGACGGGAACACCTTGCTACATAGTTATAATAAGGAGGCTTTGAAGTAGAGACCTGGCTGGGATGGCCTTACTGGAAACGGCTTTTGCCGAAAAAGAAGGACAACGTCACCTTGATCAAAATGACGATGACATGGGTCAACGGTATCCTGAATGCCTTTCCAACCACCGCGTTGATTGGGCAAGGTGCAAGAGTTCTCGCGGCCAACATCCAAGGATACTAGGCTCTCTGGTCAACGAATACAGGAAAGCTATAGCAGTCTATGCCAAAAAGTGATTGACGCCCCCATCGCCGACCCGCAATGGGGCATCTGAGTGTTTCGATTCGAACGACTATGTGGAGCTGATAAGTCCTTGGGACACTGCGACGGAAAAGGGGATCAACCTAGACCCATGGCTGTTGTGCAACTTCAATGTCAATATCTGCAATTCTGATGCGGCCGAGGACAACAAGGGCATGGGAGATGTCGAAAGATATGTCCCCTCTCACACAGACAGAATGTGTGAGCAGCAAGGGATCATGTGGAATTAATAGGCTTTTGGGACTGCCCCGTGTTGGTATAGCAGACAATTATGTAAACAACAAGAGGAACAAGGGTACGTACAAATGGAAAGAAACAGGAGCTTTCGGATCCTATCGCGTATCACGTGCTGCGTCACGTGCACATTCTCTCTTACAACAGTAATTTCTACTCTCGCCGACCGGATACCGTTTCTCAAATACAAGCACAATTTACACACCACTTTCCCATGTCTTGCTGTGCGCTCCAACTCGTGATACGTTTTCACGTTGCCATCCTGTTACTGCAGATCCTTCTTACTAGGTTGGGCCGGGCTGCCTCGCTGCCGGTCCCTCTTCGACCTCGCACCTGGGCCCAGGAGCATCCTTGTCTGTCGTCATCTCCATTATTTCCTTTGTGGGCTCGGTGGGCCAGATCAGAACCGATCAAGATCGAGATAACGATAAGACATCGACGACGCGGCGAAGACTAATGCGATGTAAAGCAGGGCGAGTCTATGCGCGACAGGACCATCGTGTCAAAAGTAATAATGCGCGAATTCATGCAACAGCGCAGAGGCCGCCGCAGGATGAGGGGCTGCAGCTCAACCGAACTCTTCTTCGTCGTACGTCGTACATATGTTGATTGTACAGCACATTGTCTGCCATGAGATAACGTCTACAGTAACGAGTAGAAGCAAAGTAACCAAGCAATGCCGACCCTTGCGGCTGCGAATGTTCGCTCGGAGCAGCCGCGTGGCCCACGTCCCACTGGTTCCTCCAACCTCTCGGGATGCCCGGGAATTCCAGGGCACCCCCCACCCGAAGCATATTTGGTTCTATTTTTTTTCTTTCTTTTTCCCTTTCTTTTATCTTCTTTCCCTCTCCCGAACCTCGGCCTAAACCGCTTTTGGTAGACCGAGGCATGGAGACCAAAGGCCAAGCAGACGAGGCTCGGTGTAAACAAGCGGCACCGCATGCAGTTCAGTGACAGTGACACTACTCCGTACTCACGATTAATACGCATGGATGACGTTTTTCCCGCTTGGGCAAATGGCCACAAGATCATCTCCGATGAGGGGCCCTGATTGGCCCTTGACGGTCCAAAGCCGTCGGGTTTTTTTCTTTTAGTGTCTTTTTTTTAGTGTCTTTTTTTTTCGACTTTTGACTTTTTGTCTACTTTTCCTGTCGTTCTTATGCTTTTCCTTCAGGGCAAAGGCGAGAAGGGGGTGTTCGTGCCGTCCTGCAACGTCAGCAGAAGGTCTGTTCACTGTCTGCGCCCAAGGCTGGCTGACAACCTAGCTCAGAAAAAGAGAAAGAAAAAAAAAAAAGAGAGAGAGAGAGAGA
Source organism: Colletotrichum navitas (assembly GCF_030913465.1). NCBI lineage: Eukaryota > Fungi > Ascomycota > Sordariomycetes > Glomerellales > Glomerellaceae > Colletotrichum > Colletotrichum navitas. The sequence goes on along the minus strand of NW_026850619.1, from coordinate 10,479 downwards.
GAGAGAGAGAGAGAGAGAGAGAGAGAGAGAGAGAGAGAGAGAGGCCCCTCCAGCTCTTGCAAGGAACATAACCATTACGCCATTGGAATGAGGCTGCCTGCAGGGAAACACTGGCTTCGGTTTAATTTCATCGGGTTTCGAAATCCCACTGGGCCCTGTCCAGTCTCGATCGACTCTGCATATACTCAGCCAGCACGCATATACTCGGCACACGCAGATGTATCCGTATACATTATACATACATCCACACGTCGTCATCATCATCGCCCCGTCCGTTGGTTCCATGCTCTGGCCGGTCTAATTCGTCCCACTTGGTCCGCGCGAGACACAACCCAGCGCCGTCCTCTTAGTACCCCTTGGTGGCCTCCCTTGCAACGACTCTTACCTCTGGATATAGACGTCTCATCTCTTCCGTCCAAATTGCACACTTGACTGGCTGCTGCCCTACCGTCCGAGCCCAGCTACATTACGTCTTCCTTTTGCTGCATTGTTCGCGCATAAAAAAAAGAAAAAGATAACAAAACAGGACAGACCAACCTGCATCGACGGAAACATTGGCCTAAAACACCATCGCGACAAACCAACATCCGAATCCCAAACGCTGCTGCCAGAACAGGACTCATAGAGGATAGAGAAAATCAGCCCGGATTGGAACTTTCTTTGCCCCCCTTTCTGCAACCCTTGAACCACCAGAAGCCCTATCGGCGCATTCCATTCCATTCACGTGGTGGACTCGGCTCGATCCCTTCTTTTTCCCTTCCCTTCCTCCCTCCTTCCCCCTCCAACGTCTACGGCGTCGACTTGCGCTCCGACTTCCATTTCCTTGTAGCAATTGAACCCCCCCCTACAGATTCCAATCCATCGACACCACCCAAAGTGCCAAGCATATCCTTCTGCGACGCAAACCGCACCTCGAATCGCTCCACCGCACGCGGAACCGGACTGCGAACAGTCACAGACATGCCAGCCGCGAAAGCGCCGCCGACGGCCGCCGAAAAGGTCGCCTCCTTCTTCTCCCGCCTGAGCCCCGTGCCGGCCTTCCCCGACTACACCGGCCCCCACAAGGTCGGCACCGTCGACATCGAGGTGCCCGTCGCCGAGCTCGAGTCGCCCAGCCCGACACCCTACAGCGCCTCCGAGATCCTCACCGTCCAGTGCCGCGTCTTCTACCCTGCCACACCCGAGTCCGACGGCAAGAGAATCAACTGGCTGCCCTCGCCCCAGAGGCAGCATGTCTCGGCCTACACCCAGTTCATTGGCATCCGTCCAATGCTTGCCGAGATCGTCTCGTACGTCCATCCCGTTGCATACAACCCAACCCATGCCATGTCGGCATTGACCTTTCGCCGTGCTAACTCCTCGTTCCTATAGGTTCCTTCCGCGGCATCTGCACTACACCACGATCCCCGTCCACAAGAACGCCGAGATCCTCGACCCCGATACCCCGAACCGACGATGGCCGACCATGATCTTCTCCCACGGCCTCGGCGGCAACCGAAACACATATTCCCACCTGGCCGGCTCCCTCGCCTCGCACGGCGTCGTCGTCATCTGCCCCGAGCACCGTGACGGCAGCGCTGTGGCGTCCTTTGTGCGCATCCCCGGCAAGCAGGACCAATACTTCATGCGCGACACCCGCCGCACGATTCCCTACGTCCGCCTCGACCACGAGCCGCGCCCCGAGATCTACGAAGCCCGTGAGGACCAGCTGCGCATCCGCCTGTGGGAGCTGGGGCTGATCCACGTCGTCGCCTTGAACATGGACCTAGGCCTGGCCATGTCGAACCTGAACAAGTCCACCCCCAGCCTGACCCAGTTCAAGAACAAGCTTCACGTCCACGAGCCCGGCTCCATCATCTTTGGCGGCCACAGCTTCGGCTCTGCCTCCATTGTGCAGTTCCTCAAGTCCACCTACTACGCCGAGTCCTCCGCCCTCGCCCACGTGGCCAAGCCCCTCTTCACCCCGCGCAGGGACTCGGCCCTGTGCCAGCAGATCACCGAGAAGAACGTCACCATGCTCCTCGACATGTGGTGCTTCCCGCTGCTCGCCCCGGGCTCCTCGGACCTCTTCGATCTGCCCCTGCCCGCCTACGCCAACAGCCCCTCGGCGCCGGGCGGCACTGCTCTCCTGGCCGTCGAGTCCGACGCCTTCTTCAAGTGGACCGACCATCTCCACGTCACCGCCCGCGTGCTCTCGCCGCAGCCTTCGGCCAACGTCATCACGCCGCAGCTCTTCAGCCGCAGCGGCGTGCGTCTCGCCGAGCCCAATTTCTTCTACGTCTCCACCTCGGCGCACCTGAGCCAGTCCGACTTCGGCATCCTCTTCCCCTGGCTGACCAAGAAGATCTTCAACTCGGAGGAGCCCGAGCGCGCGCTGCGGCTCAATCTGCGGGCGCAGCTGCAGATCCTGCGGTCCAACGGCGTACCCGTCGCGAGGACGTGGATTGGCGACCTCGTCGACGGCACGGGGTCCGGTAAGATGGGCATCCCGGGCGACGAGGACGCCGACAACGGGCCCGACGACGGGCTGATGGACGACAAGGCCATCTTCGACCGCTCCGAGGGCAAGGTGCGCTTTTGGAAGTGGATCGACATCATCGGCATGGGCGAGCCCAGGGAGGCGCCCAGCGCCGGCGGGTCAGCCAACGTCAATGCGCAGGTGGCCGGCGTCGAGCGGACGGACCAGGATATGGAGGAAGAGCTGGAGCCGCTGCAGGCAGTCGCGAGCGCGGCGCAGGCCAGGGCGGTACGGTCATGACGGGAGGGGGGCCGCGAAAGCGTAGCGTAGCGTAGCCGCGCGCGTTCTGTAATAAGGGCAACCAAGTAGCGTTGACCACCTGTATCATGATTTTGGCCGGAGTTTTCTTTTGGTTGGAAGAAGCGTCGATAGCATTGTCCCGTCCCGTATTTGGATGGCTACGTAGCAGATACCTTAGTCGATATAGCGTATAAACCATTCTCTGAGATGAACCACTAAAGCCCGATGCACGTGTTCGTGAAACAGATCAGATCGACCTGGAGAGCCTGGATGGGGGCCGCCAAAACGGGGTGCGAATCGACCTAGATCGATCCATCCATCCATCCATCCGGGCTAGCTCGAGTCTCACATGTCTACAGATGGTATTTCTCCGCATCGGTATGATGATCCGTTTTTTCGACGGCCTGCCTATGACCGGGACCATCCGAACCAGAGGAGGGGGATGGGGTTCGCGCTGTGGCCCTCGGCTGCGCGCAAGTCATACACGTCATTGAGATTGAACGGCGTCAAAGGGCGCAACAAACGCGTGCGCGCGCATGCCATGAGATCACTGCGGGAGCTTTGCGGAAGCGACTTATAACAGGGACGTCCCCCCCCCGTTCGACGAAGCATGTTCATCCGTCACCGATAACCATAATTGACGAGACTGATATCACAATGGCTCCTGTAAGTCCCTCCCAAGGGGGAATCTGTCATCACGTCCGTCAGGGACGGCGACTGACCCGCTCTCCGGCAGAAGCAGCCCGAACGCCTCAAGCACGTCGCCGAGAAGGCGACGTCCAAGAACCCCTCGCAGCTCGGCGACCCGGTCTCCCTCAAGGCCGAGGTGTCGCAGCTGTCGCCGACGGAGCACGACCTGGGCGCCAACTCGAAGCAGGCGTCGTCGTCGTCGTCGTCGTCGAAGCCGCCGTCCGGCAAAGGCGGCGCCGCGGGGGCCAAGAACTCGGACGGGTCGCCGGTGCAGGGGCCGGAGAAGAAGCGGTTGAAGAAGGTGGCCGAGGAGAACCTCGAGGCCGGCAACCCGTCGCAGCTCGGGGACCCGGTGAGCCTCAAGGCGGAGACGAGCGAGACGGAGCCCCGGGGGGACGCCGACGGGCAGAGGAGGGCGTCGAAGCTCTGAGGGCGCGCGCTGTCTACCGGTTAGGGTGTGATTGATGCCTAATAACATGTTCTTTTCTTCCGTCTTTCAGCGTGGTCGCATAGAAGTGACCGTTTTCATGCCATGTTGCTTGCTTACGCAGTGGAAGTTATATCTGCCATTCCCTAGCACGAGCTCCGCCAGCTGACCGAAGTATTCTGCTTGATCCACGAATAGCTGAGGTCCTTGGTGTACCCATATGCAGCCTTGCAGCTCTTCCGTTGGCCTCAATCTCCAGAGTGTGCTCGAATGAGGGCCGACAAGGGAATCTCTAATGTCACACGGTAATGCTAAGGTTGGAACAAATTTCACTAGTGACTAGGTCAAATCGTTGGCAATGGTCAACCACGCCTTTGATCACGAACCTTGCCCGATCTCAGCCGCAGTTGAGACCCTTACACCCTCGTCCCCCCAATGGCACCATGGCGTTTGGTATTTCTTGGAATCTAGGGTCGTCCAACAAGCGTCCGAGACCTTGTGCTTACAGTGGCGTCCAGGGAGCACTTCGTACTACGGTGAACGTTTCCATCTCTCTCAAGTGCCATTGTGAATTCCTATGGAAGGGCTGAATGATAGCTAGGAATTCATAAGAAAACCTTGGCGACGACAATGTGAGACATCAACAGCAGCCAGCGGAGCATCTATACTCGTACGAACCCCCCCTCTGCCCACCGAGTGCAAGTCCACGATCCAACTGTCATCTCGCAAACACCAGCACACTCAGAAGAGATGCCATCTCGTACCGCTGTAGCGTTGTTGCTGTCCCTCGGAGCGTCGTTGGCGCTGGCCAGGGTCCGGTGCGTCAACGACGAAGTAATAATCGCCGCCGAGGCGCCCGCCGTTGCCCTCCCGGCCTTCGTCAAGCGCCAGGACCCCAAGCCGGTCGAGGTGTACTTCCACGTTGCCAGTACCGTAGACCACGAGAACCGCATAACCGAAGAAATCGTCACTGCCCAGGTACACGTCTCCAACGTTTCTCTTTGAGGTTTATGGGGGGGGTGGAGCTCGACCGCTGACGTGGACTCCAGTTCAACGTCCTGGAATCGGCCTTCTCCAACCACGGCTTCGCGCTCTTTCTCGCCGACGACGTCTCGCGCGTCGTCGACGACGTGCTGGGAAGGGGGTTCTACGACGAGGACCTCGGCATCGCCGACTACGACGGCTACATTGCCTGGCGCGCCGCCACGCGCCGCGGCGGCTACGACGCGCTCAACGTCTACTTCTTCACGGACCTGCCCGTGGCCCTCGGGGGCGTCTGCAACTTCCTCGGCCCGGCCGAGGCGGGCAGCGATAGCTTCTGGCTGGACGGGTGCTGGATCAACGGCGACACGATGCCGGACATGCCGCCCCGCGGCGCCGCCGCCGAGGGCGAGGAGCCCCCCGTGCCCAAGGGCCACACCGCGGTGCACGAGGTCGGCCACTGGTTCGGGCTGTACCACACGTTCCGCGGGGGCGAGTGCGATAGCGTCAACGACTTTGTCGACGACACGCCCGCCCGGGCTGGATCCCATCCACAACTATATGGACTACTCTGACGATTCTTGGTGAGCTTTTGCTTAGAGGCCCTCCCACGCGCGAAAGCGTCGAAGCCTTGTCGGCTGACCGAGTGTTGCAGCACGAGCGAGTTCACCCCCGGGCAGGAGGAGCGTATGCACCGGGTGTTCGATTTCTACAGGAGACTGCCAGGCTAAATGCGGGCACAAAGGGGGCCGAACCACCAGCGTCCGGCTTGGCGACGGCGTGGTCCGGGTGGCGCGATTCGCGACTGCGGAACCGGACTATGAATGTATTGCAGAGTACACGTTCTTGGTGAGAATGTGCAAAGACAACTATCTACCTCTTGTAGCGGTAGATTCTAACCCTCTACCTCATATCGTCTTATGGTGCGCTCAAGTATGCATCCCGGCCGTGGTTGAAGTGAAGCCAGATTCGGCAGTTGCTCTGCGTTATCCGGTATCCTATATTATATTAAGATGTTCAGATCTCGCACAGGTCAGAGACTCAGAGGTGCCCCGTATCGGGTTCTACGTACCGTGATGTTACATATGTATCGGGTGAACTGCACTAGACCAATATGGGGATTTAGAGCGACTATATCCACAAGTCTTATGGTGAGTTCTCATGAGTTGCTAGAAATGCCGCTTATAATAACAACACCAGGACTATGCTAAAGGATGAAGGTTGCCCCCTATCAATAGTTACATCTGCCATGCATACATTTAGAAAAACCTCGAGTTCAACCCCCGTCTGGGGCTGATTTATCTTGCGAGGATTCTCAACTGTTCACTGCCCGCCTCGATCTTTTCCAACAGTGGCACCTCTGTTGCGTCTGTTGTGGTTTCAACAGATAGACCTGGTCATCTGCATTTCAGAACGGCCCAATCGAATATTAGTTCTCTAATAGCCCAATCAAATGATATACGTGAAATGACTATGGAAGGCAAATGACAAGAGTCACCTTGCGAAACGGTTACATTGCTCGTTTTTACCGTTCTCACCTAGCTTTTGAGTGTTAGGATACAGCCTAGCCTGCGGCGTCTCGCCCAAGTTGCATCATGCGCAAGCAACATGATGTAGAACACACCACCCTTGTGGCATAATAATCGAATCTCGATTTCCAGCTATCCAACACAAGAAAATCAAGGTTACCTAATACCGAAACCGGGCATGGGGGAAGGCATTCCAGCTGTGAGCGTCAAGGGTTTATCCCAAAGTGCGGTTTTGTTATAGTCCGTACACATGATTCCCAAGTCCGGCTCGCCTCTCAGAGATCGAACTCATGAGCCAAGCAAACGCTCCAGATGTCCGACTTGAAACAGGCAAGTCGAGCCATGGCCAGGAACATCATATTCCAGCCGTTGCAGGTGGCTTGACGTGTCCAGCCAACAGCGAATAGCCGTTGGTTCCCGGCCATGTTTAGTGCCCAGGGTTGGTAAATGGCCGCAATGGGGGGCGCTTACAGAGGACATCACGGGCTCACTGGACCAGCATTCTTGAATTATTGGACGGCCTCCCACAGGCGCTGACGCAGGCGACTGCACCACACCGTCACATTCTGGTGGAGTGACATGGGCCTGGGCCTCTTACGCAGCAGGACTTTGCGGCGGGGTAGTCGGCCTAACATTGGACCGTCTATCCGGTCCAGTGCGAAAGAACGCAATTTGGAGGCCTTCTGTGACCCATATCAACTCAGAGCCTCAACGTTAATTAATAAACACCAAACTCTCGCATCCTCTCACATCATTCTTTTCTCTCTTGATCAAATCCAATCCAAAACTTCCCTTAAAAGCCTCGCAATGAGCGAACCGAGCGACTCCCCCCCGAGCGATGCATCTCCGGTTTGTTGACATGTACTTCCAGCCTTGTGGCTCGCGTAGTGATAACATCCCACAGCACCTCCGGCCAACCCATCAACTCGAACAGTTGAAAGTCGGAGAGAACGGCGTTCAGCTCTTGATTTCCACGAAAGACCACTTGTACAATGCCAAAGATGTAGAGGCTGGGAGATGCGGGTTTCAGTGTGTCGGGGCATGGAGTGATGACTCGGTACGAGAACTTGGTCAAATGCTCATCTCCCATAGAAACCACATGAGCCAGTCCCAGACGCCCGAGACAGAGGAGCCGCGTTCATTCAGGGGGCCAGGCTATACAATGAGAGGCGTCGTGCATGGTTCGAAGTCGTCCCCGTAATTATGGCACTTACACGATGCAAAGAAGTTATCCAGTTTCATTTCACTCTACCATTTCATTTGACTCCTGAAAAACTCCTGAAGTGATTCTTCTCCCACTGACCCCACAAACTGGATCCCTCTATCGCCCGTCGTCGCGCCCTTGACATTGAACAGATCCCCCAAGGTAGACACGAACAACTGCTGCCCGTCGTGACCCGTAGTCATGTCTTCCAGAACATGAACTCGCTTCATAGCATGCTCGGAGGCGTCATTGCAGATCGTCAGACACGTTTTTGTACTGTTGGCTTCTTCTTGTAACCTTCTATTTCCAGCCTCCAATTGCCCAGATGAGCTGGTTACGTCCGATCCCAGTTGTTGTCTGCTAACCTCTTCTTTTTGCCTACGCAACTGAGAAACATTGTCTGTGATAATGTCTCTGCACTGGCTAAGTGTTGACATCGTCATGACCATGGCCCGTGTCAGGTTTCGGCAAGATATTTCATTCGAGGATGAGCTGGGTGAAATGGGCCGGAATTGCATCTCGTCGATACGAGCTTGGACTTGGGCACAAATCTCAAGGCAAATCTCAGTGCTGTCCTTCTCGTTTTGAATACGATCGATGTTGCTTGAGAGAGCTTGAAAAGACTCTTGTTGGTGCAATATGAGGTGTTCCAGCTTCGCGTTTATGTCTTCAAGGTGGTCTTCAAGCTCTCCAGCTGTCTTCTGAATCATATCCTTATACTCGTTGAGTGTTTGGAGGGTAACAGTGGCGGATTCTCTTTGTGCAACTGTCAGCACATGAACCGATCTATAAAGATTTCAAAACAGACCACATACAGATTTGCACTGCCCAGAGCAATGGAAATGGTGGATTTATACCCAGCCAGCATGGTGACAAAACCGCCGATGTCGCTCTCCATGTATCGTACTTTGAACCAGTCTCTAAAGCTCGTCCTGGGCCGACCAGAATTCTTGCTACACTCAATGATCAATCCGTTGAAATCGTCACAAGCTTGTCGGCATTGCAACAGAGGGACTTTCAGCGATCTCAAAGAGCCTCGGTCTTCTCCTTTTTGGACAAGCGTATTCAGGCTTAGCAGCACTTCGTTGAGGGCCGCAAGCTCTTCCACGAGCTCCCGGATGACTTTCCGATGGTTTTTGAAACTCTGGATGGTGTCATATAGAATTTTGCCGGACTGCATAGTGGCTGTGACGATGGCCACGAGAGCCGACGCTACGCTCAACGGATCACTCATAGTTGGCAAGTCTGACAGTAGTCTCCAAACACACAAATTGCGCAGTTACATGCATCAGGCTCAGAAATCTTCCACGACAAATATATTTCCTGCCCAACCCCACTCGGAGTCCTGTAAGCGCCCACTCCACCTGAGAGGCTTGTACGAGATGCGCTCCACTGTTACAATCTCTTGGCTTACTCCAAAGCGTGCGGGTAACAGCGGATGAGCTTCCGGCCACCCCTCAGATGATCGGGGAGGGGTAGATAATGGGCTTTCTACATACCGGTACTACCTACCTATGCAGAAGAAGGTGCCGCTAACCCAAACATAGATTGAACCAACGTATCCTGACTGAAGTTTCTTCTTTGAACGATTTATCCGTAGATGTACCGAATATTATGTAGTTAGGAGTACCTGTAAGTATGCGTAGATCTCTTATTTGTACTGACGATGCAAGATGCATTTAGTCCATTTAAACAAAGGCCAATATTTAAAGACAAAGAAACGCTGAAGACTGCAGTGACTGGGTTACTTGTCACCTGCTATCTCTCTTGGTAATTCTCAGCCAAAAATCGTGTGTTATCCAGAACCCGGCGCTCCAGAGCCTCAAAGGCTTTTCGGGTTTTGCAATAGCAAAGTCATACCTGCGGAGAAGCTGTGCGGACGTGTTAGGGGCTTCCCGTACGATATGATGAATTTGCCTTACCTCGACGAAAATCTTGTTCAATTCCATCAGTGCAATGCTCCTCCCCATGCAATAAAACTTCCCATATCCAAACACAAGATCCGTGGTCGCCATCATCGCCCTGTACCTCTCTTCGTCGGTTTCCATGGCCGCTTCGATCCACCTCTCGGGTCTGAAAAGGTGTGCGTCGGGCCCAAAGACCTCCTCGGATCTGCCGATGCTACAGATGTTTTCTCCTAGCTGTGTTCCGGCGGGCAACCGGTACCCGTGAACAACGTCCCCACCGACAGGGACCTCTTTGCTCACGATGCCAGTCGATGGCGGGTAAAGACGCAGGCCCTCGCGGATCACGGCTTGTAAATAAGGCATGTATCGTGATTCTGAGTCTTTGATTGACGAGCTGATAATCTTCTTGGCGACGGCGGAATCAATCTCTGCGCGAAGCGCGACGAAAGCCGGCGGGTTAGAGAGGAGGCAGAGAAGAATCATGCGGATGGCAGTTGCGGTAGTGTCAGATCCGGCAATCCTATGGCACATAAGACTTCTTTCAAAGCGTAATAAGATCCTAATGGTTACTCACGTCTCCACGTAAACTTCCTGTGTCAACTCCTTGCGCGTCAGGCCAGCGTTAATAAAAGACTGAATCATATCTCGCCCGGGCTTCGTACCCGGGGCCAGTCTTCCATCCACAAAGGTTTTGGCAAAGCTACACGGCAGTTTCAGCATACAAACTGGGTTTCCGAATCGACCAACCAAGCTTACCCCATGAGAGCCCCGAACCCAACCGAATCACCAGACTTCGGCAAGCCCAGATTCAGGGGCCAGCTATGCATCAGGGTCGCCAGCCAAGGAACGTTTCCCATTGTAATCATCACTGGGAAGAAGGCGTCCTTTGTGCTGACGTACTGATACAAGTCCCGATCTTCCTTGAGGAAACCGTATGGGGTGCCGAACCCAAGTTCGCTGATCGCGTCCAAGGCAAAGTAAGT